>NW_018251545.1:3468-4553 GCF_001263595.1 Phalaenopsis equestris | reverse complement strand
AAAATTTCTGAAAGGAAAATACTGTAGAGATCAACATCCTTCTCTTGTGACCAACAGATTGGGAGACTCTAGAAGTTGGAAGAATATGTTGAAGATGAGAACAAAGGCTGGACAGTTTTCATTTGGGAGATTGGGGAAGGCAGACTAAATGTGTGGCTTGATAACTGGACTGGAGAAGGCTTAATCTCTCCTCCAACTGATTCTCATTTCAACTCAACAACACAGGTGTCTGACCTTTGGTCTGCTAATGGTTGGAACCAGCAAGCTCTTCAGAATATCCTTGACAATAGATTAATTAACACTATAATGAAAAAACCCTTTGATAGATCCAGGAAGGACAAACTTATTGTGAAGAAGAAGGTTTCCCAGACATTTTCAGCTTCCATTGCTAATTTCTGCTTTCCTCAACAGGAGATATCTTGGACTAAATGTGTGTGGAACAAGTATCTTTCTCCTTCCATGGCCTTTTTCTCTTGGAAGCTCTTCTATGGCTTCATCCCCACTGATGATATTTTAAAGTTAAAAGGTTTGAGAGGCCCTTCAAGATGCTGTCTATGTAAGTGTGAGGAGGAATCCTTCCCCCATACCTCACTTGAAAGAACTTTCAATAGATTTTTATGGACAGGCCAGAGAAAGCAAGTGCATTGAGTGAGATGGCAAATCATCTGTGGCAGTACCAGAGCTGGTGGCCTGGGGTTTAAATGCTTCAAACAGATTATCCAAACTAATTTTTCAAACTTTGGGTTATGTTTAGAGCATAGACTTCAATTTGGGCAAAATTTCTGAAAGGAAAATACTGTAGAGATCAACACACTTCTCTTGTGACCAACAGATTGGGGGACTCTAGAACTTGGAAGAATATGTTGAAGATGAGAACAAAGGCTGAACAACTTTTCATTTGAGAGATTGGGGAAGGCTTAATCTCTCCTCCAAATGATTCTCATTTCAACTCAACAACATAGGTGTCTGACCTTTGGTCTGCTAATGGTTGGAACCGACAAGCTCTTCAGAATATCCTTGACAATAGATCAATTAACACTACAATGAAAAAACCATTTGATAGATCCAGGAAGGACAAACTTATT
>NW_018251545.1:0-1344 GCF_001263595.1 Phalaenopsis equestris | reverse complement strand
TGGGTTGAAGGGGAGTTGGGGGGGGGGGGGGTAACCCAAGTAGCTTGGAGCTTATTTGGGAACCCAGTGAGTTGTTTTCTACTCACCCGGGCTCAAGGTTGTCCTACTCATGGCCTTGGTTATTCTCTGATGCAGTGTGAGCTTTAAAATGGCATCCCTTATTGACTTGGAAACTAATGCATAGTGGACCAGAGCCACTTATACTGGAGTGGTTGGAAAAAATGTGGATTCACTGCAAGATATGAAAAAACTTGTGTTCCCACAAGAGTTCCATGACACAGCTGCAGAAAAAGGTACTTCACCTTGCATTCACCCTATTAGACTTAAGGAAGGGGAACCTTCAGTCTTTTTCTCAAACCAAGAATTAAACAATCTCAACAAGGAAGTTCAATTTACTTTGATAGGCAAATTCAGCTTGGGTCACCCTAAAATGGAGCTAGTGAGAGGGTTTTTTGATTTACTGCAATTTATAGGCTCATAGAAGTTGGGATTACTTGATGGAAGGCACCTCCTAATACAACTCACCATAGAAGAATATTATGCTAGAGTCTTTGCCAAAAAGACAATTAGAATTGCTGGAGCTGATATGAAAATACTAAAATGGACACCTGATTTTAACCCTTCCAAGGAACCACCAGTGGTACCAATCTGGTTCAAATTACCTAGCCTTCCACTTAACCTATTCAATCTAAATGCCCTTTTTAACATAGGAAGTGCAATTGGCACTCCTCTCAAAGTGGATGCACCCACTTATAACAATGCAAGACCAGCAAGTGCAAGAATACTAATAGAAAGGAATATCACATTGCCTGAGCTAAAAAAAGTGTGGATTGGTGATGAAGCAGAAGTATTTTGGCAGGAGGTAGTCATGGAACAAAAACCTTATTATTGTCAACATTGCAAAATTTTTGGACATACCAAGGAAAAATGCTACAGACTACATCCTCCCACTAAAAGACTACCAAATAATCCAATTACAAAAGTTACTGAGGAGGCAGATATCAATCAGAGTCAAGATGGTGAAATACAACAAGCAAGAAGGATAAAAAACCAAACTAAAATCATAGAAAACCCTGCTGAAGGACAATGGGGTGATTAAAGGGAGCATGAAGGAGGAACTCAACCTGTAGGATCTCTCACATAGCAAAGCCCAACAGAAATTGATGAAGGAACACAGATCAATGATAGAACTATAAATGCTAAATTGGAAAAGGTCACTAAAGTCATCAGTCACCCAAGCAAAGAAATAGAAAACTTGGGACAAGTCGTACAAAATAAAGGTAATGAGGAGGGGACCACAAGCAGTAAGATGAAGTGCACCACACCTTCAGAGCAAATGATACA
>NW_018251544.1:0-815 GCF_001263595.1 Phalaenopsis equestris | reverse complement strand
GCAGGCTAATTTGATTTCTAGAATTGTCAGTAGTGATAGTACTATACTCCATAATCTTAATGATATTTCTTATAATAGGATTCATTATTTTTCTATTATTTTCAGTAGTAATTGTGGTTCTCAGTCTCACATTGATCATACTTATTATAATGGAGTTCCAATGATTGATAACTCCTTGCTTACTTATCTTCCTAGTTGTGTAAAAAATAAAGTTATAATAGATCATATGGAGAATGGCAAAGTTGCAGACTTTGATGGTTTCACGGTTGGGTTCTATAAACATAGATGGGATATTATTCATTCTAATGTTGTTGAAGTTATTCAAGATTTCTTTAGAGGAAATGATTTGAAAAAATACTTTAAATCCTCTAATCATGTGTTGATTCTCAAGGTGAGTAATGCTAATACTTGAGATTATTTTAGACCTATTAGTTTAAATACGGTTCTTTCTAAGATTATCTTTTTGATTGTGGTCAAAAGGTTGCAACTTATTCTTAATGCGTAATCAACATGAATCAGTCTGCTTTCTTACAAAAAAGAAATTTTTGTGGCAATGCTCTTATTGTTCAAGAGCTTCTTTTGGATATTGATAAAAGAAGTAGAGGGAATATCATTTTTAAAATAAAGATTAAAAATGCTTTTGACACTATTAGTTGGGAATTCATTATAGATATTGTTCAAACTATTGGCTTTAATGTTATTCTCTGTAATCTTATCTATAGAATTCTCAGTGGCAATTACTACTCTCTTCTTATCAATGGTAATAAATACGATTTCTTCAAAGCATATAAAGGAATTAAATAGGGTGATCTTCT
>NW_018251543.1:0-8761 GCF_001263595.1 Phalaenopsis equestris | reverse complement strand
TTAACCACCAATTGGTTTGTAAAAACATGCCAAGGCAGTTTCAAGATTTCAGCCCTAAAGTCTATAAGAGAGAGAGAGAGATTTTGATAAGATGTCTTCATGGGTGATGGATTTGAAGAAGAAGGAAGAGACCATGAGGAAGCGATTCATTATTCAAAGTGCACAAGAGATGTATAACGATTTCTTAGCCGTTAGTATCGAAGGAATATCGGAAAAGATCTATAAAATTGAGACTACCATGGCTTTACTTGAGACCAAGGTAATTGAGATTCATGCACATCTTGAGCATATTGGATGGAAATTGAAAATGCAATTTAACCATACTAGTTATATAAGGGAAGCGGATAAGGAGATGTTTCTTAAGCAGAAATGGATTAAAGAAGAAAATATCAGAGCTCATCACCACAGTCTGTTTTATCAACTTTATATTCCAATTGCCCACGGAGAAACTAATGAAATACTGGAGTTTGTCCCATCAAATGAAGAATTGAATTACGTTCGATGTCAGAGTTCATTTGTTAGGAGTCGTTGTGTTTATGTGTTAGTTTTTAGTGTTTATGCTTTTATGTGTTTAATTGTGAATGTTTGTTAAGTGTTTGTGCTTAGAAAATTTTGCCATCCAAAACTATTTGGAGTGAGAATTAAGTGTTATATGTACTTGTAATTGTTTGTGAATGAAAATATACGTTTGTTTGTGTGAAAATTAGTGTTATTTTTAGCCTCAAATTGAATTGACTTATATAGAGAATTTTTAGAGAGAGGAGAGCTAAAGGAGATGAAAATAATCATTTAAGTGTTATGAAACCATTTAGGGGTGGTATAATTAAGCGAATAGTGCATTTTACTTAAATTTAAAATTCTAGAAAAAATCGTGCACTGGCGCCTAAGCGCCACATCTCGCGTTTAAGTGCGAAGTAACCTGAGAGGCAGGTGCCTAAGTACCACTTATCCACGCTTAAGCGTCGGTTCACAAAAATCGGTCCGTAGACGATTAAAAGTGAAAAATTAACCAAAAAATTGCCATTTTCACCCTTCTATCACCTTCAACCTCACAAAATCGCAATTTTGGAGAGCTAGGGCACACTATTAAGTGGAGATTTCTTGGTGGAATTAAGAAAAAATTGCTAGATTCAGATTTCTTAAGGTAAGAGCTTTACTTCTATGTAAAAATTTTGGATTTTCACCATGTATTTTGAGTACATTTGGAAGAATTCGAAAAATCACTATTCATGGTGAAAAATGAGGAAAAATCTATGGAATTTGCATAGGAAGTGTAGTTTATGCTTTTAGAAGGTTAGTTTAGTAGTTTTAACTTGATTTTAGAACTTATTTTTGGAATTTTATAAAATTGTAGATTAGAACCAAGAATGAAGAGGATTAAAAGAAAGAGCCCTTTTGATTTGAGCAAATTTGTGAGTTCGTAGGCTCAAGATAGGTACAGTGATGCTCTGCAATCATGAAAGCTTATCCAGGAGCATTGTTTTAAGAATCCAGTTGGATCTGTGGAAGATCTGATCATTCAACGACAGTGGGAATGATTTTGTTGTTTTTCTTCTATTATCTATTGCAGTTATATCTATTGTTAGGGAGTTCTATGCAAACCTCTGTGAAGCTGAAGATGATAGAGTGATGGTTCGAGGAAAGTTGGTACCTTTTTCACCAGAGGTAATCAATTTGTACTACCATTTGCCACTGGATAATTTATGTTTTTATGTGAATTATAGTCTAACTGAGACTGAGCTAGATGAGATTATTTCTTATTTGACTGATGGAAGAGGACTCTGTAAGATCACAAATGAGACTAGAGTCTACTTTGCCACATCAAAGTTAAGTGCACCACCCAAGGCATGGCACTATTTAATTTTTGCTCATCTGCTACCAACAAATAATCCCACTATTTTATTTTTGCTCATCTGCTACCAACAAATAATCCAAGTGAAGTTACCAAAGAGAGAGTGATATTAAATTATTGTATCCAGGAAGGAAAGCTCATCAATATTTGAGCTTTAATACATCAGACTATCATCAGTTCTACCACTGTCGTTACTACTGCAGGTCTGGGATTTGCTTCCTTGATCTTTTCCTTATGTGAGCTGGCTGGAGTGAAATATGATAGCTGGGAGGAAGTATTGTTGCCTCTAAAGCCTATTATAAAGGTGAATGTGAAGACCTATTCTGAAGGAAATGTCTGCTGCTTCTACCTCTACTGCTTCTACCTCTGTTGCTTCTACATTTAGACCATTTACCTCACGTGCTTCTACTTCTAGAAGTGAGTCTACTGAGACCCAAGATCAATTATTACAACAGATAATGGACAATATTAATTATATTGCTGATAAATTTCATAATTTAGAGTATTTTACAGAACATACTGATAGGTATAATAGAAGGAAAAGTGATTATGAAGAGAAATTTCACTCATCTTTGGAGAGCCTCATTAGGGGTAACCAAGGAGTGTAATTTCCTCCATATCCTAGATACCCTGATTATGAGTCTGCAGATGTTTGGAATAGCGGTGATTCTGAGAATGAGGAGTAGGACTAAGAGATTTATTTTTATGTTTTTACTATGTTATGGACTATGTAGTATGGGATTGCTACATTTGCATTTATGTGTTTATTTGGACTATGTGATGTGTGTTGGACTTATGTTTAGTTGTTATTGTGATGTTTTTGTTTTGTTAATATTTTGTGTTAAATTCTAGGGTAGTAACTGTTATTGTGTGTTTAGTATTGTGTTAGTTAGCTAAGGATTGAACTGAATTCTATATATTTTGGAAAGTTTGAAAATCTTGCTAACTTTAGTTTTAATAGTTTTAAATTTTAAACTTATTTAAACTTAGAAAACTGATACCCTGTATTTTTCTTTTATCTTGTCAGTGTGTTTGCTTTTATGTTGAGACTAGAAATCAAAGTTAGTGTGTTTGTTTGTTTTTATGTTTGTACCCACTTATTAGAAGTCTACTGAATCTCTACATGTTGAAGTGAAATGAAAATGATAGAAAATTAATCAAAAATTAATTTTACTCTTGTTTTTAGTTTTATACTTGTATACATAGGATATAAAAATTCTTGTAAGCTTGTTCTTTCAATTTTCATTCATGTTAAACTATTTAATCTGTTAAAAATTTAAGTTTTGGGGGGATGAAAAATATTTTAAAAATTGGAATTTTATTTTTTCTCAAATGTGCTACAAGTGAATTTGATTTGAAAAGAAAAAAAATATTGATTATGTATATGAAGTTATATTAGAGAAGTAAAATTTGATTTTAGAAATGAGTAAGAAAATGTAGTTAAAATTTTTTAGTAATGAAGAAAAACTTTAAGTTAAAAAGTTTTTTTAGATGATAAAATGATTAATATAAGCAACTATCTTTAGTAAGAAAAATTGTATTTTTGAAAAATTTAGAAATTTAGACTTTTATTTTTAAAACTTAAATTTCTTTTACTGAAAATAATTTTCAAACTATTATTATATTTATTAGTAAAAGATTTATATCAAGACTTTGCTTTAGGAAAGGAGAAGTGGAATTCAAAACCATTAAAGGCCTATCCAGATAGAGTAATCCTTGCCTGAAAAAGTAAAAGAAAAAGAAAAAGAATAAAAGTAAGGGAGGAGAAGTTTGAGGATTAGTGCTTAATCAAAAATTGGTTTCACATTTGATTTTTTTAAAGTATAAGACTTGAAAAATTTTTAACTAAGGGAGGAGAAGTTTGAGGATTAGTGCTTAATCATAAATTGGTTCCACATTTGATTTTTTTTAAGTATAAGACTTGAGAAATTTTTAAGCTTAAGGATATAATATAATAAGTAAAATTATTCTTAATAAGTTTTTTTAAGTGAAGATAATAAAAGGACTAAATTCTATATCTGAAAAATCTACAATATTTCTGAATTAGATAGGAACTCATATTTTCATATTTCTTAACATTAAAATTTTCTAAAATTTAAGTTGGTCTCATTTACTGAATATTTTTTTTCTAAATTGGACTACTATATTTCTAAATCTAAATTTTAGTAACTCCTAAAGAACTCATATACATATAATACTTATTTAGTTTTTAAAGATTGAAGTGTCACTTGAGGACAAGTAATATTTTAAGTTTGCGGAATTTTGATAAACCTAAAATATATAGTGTTCTTAAACGCATTTTTATAACTATTTTTGAGATATTGTGCTTTAATGGAAGGTATTTGTGTGTTTTTTTTCTTTCAGGTACAAGTAAAAGACGAAAATGCTGAAATGAGTGATAAAGAATCAAATTTGGAGCAAGGAGGTGAAAATTGTGCCAAAGTGTTTTAGCGTCTAAGCTCCAGATCCAACGTTTAAGCACCAGTTAAACATAGAAGGCCGTGTCTAAGCACCAGAGGCCTCGTGCTTAAGTGTCAGAGGCAGTTATTTGGTTGTTTTCTTCATTTGGTCAAATTTTGAAGACGTATTTGAGGTACCTATTGGCTAAAGAGGGTGGATATGACCACTAGAAATGAAAATATTATTAAAATACTTATGAAAAGAGGCATCCTTTGGAAATACATCAAATTGGGACACATTTTAAAGAGTTATCAAGGCACCTCTTGCAGATTTATAAAAGAAGGAAGTTGAGACTTTTTAAAGTGTACTTGAAAGTTCAGAAAAGTGTTGGAAAGGAGAGAGTTTTAGAGAGATTTTCAGGCACCATACAAATTTACTTTATCCTTTTTTGTTTTTAGTTTTTTTGTGAGAGTCAAGTGTGTTGCAAAATAAAATAGATTCAATGGAACTTTAAGAGTTTGGTGTAGGATTCGAGATAAGTTTTTATCTTTTGTTTTGAACTACTTATGGTTTTAATTGAGATAACTTGTTAGTTTGAAGTTGGTTTGAAAATGATTTCTACTTTTAAACTAAAGTGTGGTTTTGCTTTCTCCATGGCGTCTGAGTAGTTTTCTTTATCTTTCTCCTAAAAATGATAAGTAATTAAAGTGTTTGATATTTGTGGAGAGTATTGATCTTTAATGTTGGAAGAAGTTGTGATGATTTAAATCCATGAACTTCATTTACTTCTTGATTTGGCCTTTCCAGATGTTAAAATTTGTTGTGAGAACATGTAAGAATTGGGCTGATATTGTCTCAGTCAACGATTGTAAAGAATCCAATGAGGTTGTATGAATGAGAGTGTAATTCATATGATTTAGTGCAAATAAATAGGAAAATAATCTTTGAAGGGTGTAGACATAGAGGACTTTAAAGTGACAGGTTAAAGCCCCAAAATTGGTTTATTGTTTTAGGTTCTGAAACGAGATGTTAGTCCCCAAGTGGAGGGAATCGAGGGAAGTCTAGAGTGAGAGCTAGTATCTTCCCTACCTAGCCGATCTTCAGAACTATTCAAACTTTAAATTAGTCAATGTTCTTTATAGCATCTCTAGTAAGGGTAAGGAATATAATTGCTTCTATTTAGCACAACACAATTTGCACACTACCACAACAAAATTCATATGCTTATTACTTATTTATGATGAGGAGAAAGATATTTTCAAATTTAGTGATTTTTTTTCACATAAACTCAAGTTATCTTTTTAAGTTGTTACTATTTTGTCAAAATATCAAAAATTCCAAAAATTAGTTTAAGTAATTGTCTTTTTTAAAATAGAAAGTTTTCTGTTCAATAAAGCATTTTGCATAATTTCCCTGTGGGTTCGATATTCAGGTTTTAATCAAAAAGTCCTATATTACTTGATAACGATATATATACTGGCGTAGTATCCCAATATATATATAATTTAAAGTGTTAAATTCCTATTTTCTTCATAATCAAGTTTTTGGTTATGTTGCAAAGTAAGGAAATATAAGTGAAAATATAATCAGAGACATTGTTATGATGTTGCATATAAGTGGTTAGTCAGGATCATTTACCTCCAACAAGGATGTGATCATCAGTAGTGAATCTCAGGTTTGCATAAAACTCCCGAACCATGGGGACAATTGCTACAGCAGTGAAGTAGCAGATCTTTCCCAATTCCTGGCAAGAATTAGTCTTTCAACCTCTCCACCCAGGTTTGCAAACGCCCACTCTTGGATCATTCTCTTGGTCTCCATGTGAGTGTTGTAACTATGTTGTTCTTTGAAACTAACAAATTTTCATTCATCGAAGTCCTTAGATGGCTTTCCTCTCTTAACTTAGCGAGCCATTTGAAAATTCTACAAAAATCCAAATATGGTTTAAATAAATTACTAAATCAAAAATCTAACTCCTCAAGCAAGGTTATTTGGTAAGAAACTTTTCACCATGAGTTTTCTTCAAGTATTTTCATCAAAATTCCAATTTTTGGATCTCCCAAAATCCATGGTGAAAATAAAAATTTCTAAGTTAAACTGAAGCTCTTGCTAAGAGAAGATAAAATCTATAGTATTTAGCCTCCAAATCCTTCTCTATCGCCCACAATGTTATGCCCTAGACCAAGGTATTGAGGTAGAAGATGACTTAAGCAGCAAAAATGGAGTTTGTCCATGTGATTTCACAGTTTTCTACGAAATATAGCGTGTTCGGACCTTTGGCGCATCTTGTGCCAACGCTCTGTAAGTTGGCGCATCATGCGCCAAAGCTCAAATTTTATAGATTTCAGTTTTTGTGGAAATCTGCTCCATACCCCTTTACGTCAACCTCTATTTGAGTACGTTGACTTCTATTTGACTTAAATAAACCTTTTTAAGCATATATAAACATCACACTAACTCCAAAGTTTTACAAATAACACAAAACTCATATTTGTATATAAAATTCACGCTATTACAAACTAATATTTTTCAAGCAAACAAACATCAAATTCCGTATTCTAAAGCAAACCAACATCCTAACACTGAAATCTAAATATCAAAATTCAAAACATAAACATAGATAGTGCTCATTAGAAAGGAAGTACAATCCAACACAATAAACTAAAACAAATAATACTACATAAAACATTTCGTGCATAAATTAAGTTCAAACATCATCTTCACTATCGTCCTCCTAGATATCTCCCATCGATTGGTAGTGCACATACAAATTGTAGAAGGGTTGAAATGGAAATTCATCAGTTGAATTTTCCTCCTCAATCCAAGCATATTTCTTGAATATACGTACCAATCCATCTTAAATATGCCCTGTATGTTCAAAACGTTCATTCAATCTCCAATCTAGATGATCCAGCATTTCAGTAATATTCCCAATTACGTGCATGAGGTTCTGCACATCTTTTTTCTTCTTGATCCACTTTGAAAGTACACTTGAGTTGTAGTAGGGCTGAACAGGTGATGAATTCTGAGATCCTTGATCCATCAACACATTCATATCATTTTCATCTCCCATTCCAATATAGTTGCAGTAGACTTCTGGATCCATCAGCTTCCAAAGAAGTTGAACTTTTTCCTAATTTTTGTAAGGTACTTGTGATTAACAGCATTGTAGGAAAATAGTTGATGGATGTCCCAGTCCAGTTGCAGATCCATTCACAATCAAACCCAAAAATGATTTCATAATAATAGCTCCAACATCAATAGATTTTTTGGGTTGAATATAGTAATTCAGAATGTCACTCTCCTTAGTGACCTTAATAATTTTCATGGTAGGTAGTAACTTCGATGCAATAAAGAAGTGCCAAGCTTTTGAAACAGGATTTAAAAATGATGAAGGAAAACTTACATTTTCATCATCTCTAGTTTCCCACTTAGCATCTTCATTCGTAAGGTAACGGTAGAGTTCATTCATATTCTCTCTTGTAAGGGTAAAGTTTGTATGAGGGCAGATTGAGGGAAGATTGACACATTTTCAATCATAAACATCTCATTTATTCTTGAGGAAGTGAATTTCACTAAGCTGCCTCATACTCATAAACATCTCATTTATTCTTGAGGAAGTGAATTGCACTAAGCTGCCTCATACGTAAATCATTCCTTGGTCGATCTCATGAAGATTTGCATAAAATTCTTTTACTACGAGAATAACAACAGCGACAATAGTGTAGCAAAGCACTGCCCAACGCCTCTATGCAATATTCTCTTCTACTCGAGTATTCGGCGTGTTGAATCCTCGATTCACAAATCCCCTTTCTTTGATAAGCCTCTTCTTCACTAGAACTCGATCATTGTAATTTTTGTGCATCAAAACTGATGAACTTTCTTCGGTTGAAAACTCCAAATCTTGTGAAGTTTCTAGAGTGAGAAGCCATATAAATTGAAAAATGATGACTCTTTCCTCGTTTCCCCCCCTAAAATATGGTTTGGAGTCAATTTTTAGGAGTTATATGGAAAAGAAACTGCCAAAAACTGTCAAAAATCGTAATCTGACAGGTTTTAAACATTTTTGGACCCACATCGCATCATGCGCTGATCTAGCACATCATGTGCCAGTTCTCTGGAAAGTGGTGCATCATGTGCAAGTTCTTTCGAAAGGTTCTTTGGAAAGTGGTGCATCATGTGCCAATCTGGCGCATCATGTGCCAGTTTCAGAATTTTTGCCATTTCGATTTTGATCCAATAAATTCTCAATTTTTCCATAAAATAAGGCAAATAAAGATGTTTCTAAAAATTTTATTAGATGCACAAACTACATAAAAACATAAAAATAAATATATATGAAATACTCAAACAAAAAAAACTCAAAAATAAGATAAACAATGATGCAAATGGGTGGCCTCCCACAAACCGCTTGGTTTAATATCATCAGCCCGACATTCCCAATCTTATTATGGGTGTCCTAACATTATTGTCGCCTTAAAAGCTGGTCTTTGACCATCAAAATATGAT
>NW_018251542.1:0-366 GCF_001263595.1 Phalaenopsis equestris | reverse complement strand
GAATCAGTGAAGACATTTGATGAGTTAAAACTATTGTTTGTAAGAAGATTTGCCGGAGTGTAGCACCATATTTTTATTGGAGATCTCATGATGGAAAAACAAAAGCCTAACGAAAGTCTAGTAGATTATATTTTTCGGTGGAGAAATCTTAGCATTAAGAACTACAGGAACAACATGCAATTGAGATTTTACTTAAAAGCATCCATGGACCGATAGCTTTTATGCTTAAGGGACTCACAATCAAGTCTTTCGAGAGATACTCAACAAAGCTAACAATCTGCAAGAAGAAGTCAAGCATACGGATTCTCATGACATGGCCGAGAAGTCCAGCATAACCACGATATTCGAGAAGAAATATGGGACAGT
>NW_018251541.1:20529-20816 GCF_001263595.1 Phalaenopsis equestris | reverse complement strand
TGAGCGAGAGAGAGGGAGTTGGAACAAGAGAGGGAATGATAGATAGTAGTGTTGTATCCCCCATCTCTTTCTCACTCACTCTTTATATCAATTTATATCTATCATGTGAGAAACTCAGAGAGAATAGAAACTGAGAGAGTAAGGAAGATAGATAGTAGTGTTGTAGAGTTTGAAAGAGAGAGAGTGGAAGATATATTGAGATTACGAGAGAGATGTAGAGCTAGAGAGAGATATGATAAATAGAGGAAATGCTAGATAACAAGGGGGAGACAGTCAAAGAGGGAAAG
>NW_018251541.1:17076-17916 GCF_001263595.1 Phalaenopsis equestris | reverse complement strand
CCTCTCTCTCTTTCACACACACAAGCACTCTCTATCGATCTATCTAGAGAGAGAGAGGAAAAGAAAATGAGTGAGGGACAACGAGAGAGGAGAGAGGTAAAAATGAGAAGAGTTTGAGATAGATAATGGATAAATAAATAGAGTGATTGAGAGAAAACAAATGCTAATAGTGAGTGAGATAGGGTCACTCTATTTCTTTCACCGTGTCTCTCATTATCTCTCTCTCACACACACTCTCTCATTGTTTCATTTCATTTTTCTCTCCAACTTTCTCTTTATGTCCCTCTCACTCTCTCTCGTTCTCTCTCTTTCCCCTTCCCCTGCCTTCTTCCTAATGAGAGAGTTAAAGAGAAAGAGAGAGTTAAAGAGAGATAACGAGAAAGAGAGGTGAGCCACTCTCACATACTTTCTCTACTCTCTCTCCTTCTCTCTTCTTACTCATCTTCCTCATGTTTCCCTCATTCTGCCTCTCTCTTTCTCTCTCAATCTCTCTTTTTCCAATTTCTATCTTGTTCTTTCTAACTTCATTATATCTCCGTTACTCCATCTCCCTCATGTTCTCTCTCTCTTAATCTGTCTCACTCTCTCGGTCTCCTTATTTCTCTATCTCTTCATCCCTCACTCTTTCGAAGCCTTCCTTTCACTCCCTCACCTCCAATTGCTTTATCTCTCTCTCTCTCTCACTCACTCACTTGCTCTTTTCCTCTTTCTCCCTCTCCCACTTTTATCTTCCTCCCTCACTCATTATCTCTCTCACCCATACCATAAACCTCCCTAACTCTCTCACACTTCACTCTCTTCCTCCATCTCCCTCTCTCAAAGAGAATGAGTGAGAGAGAG
>NW_018251541.1:14697-16730 GCF_001263595.1 Phalaenopsis equestris | reverse complement strand
AGAGAGAAAGTAAGAGAGAGTGTGTGTAAATGTGAGAGAGTGTGGGCAGAGATCAAGAATGAGGGAGAGTTGAAAGATAGAGAGGGGATGATAAAGAGCAGAGATAAAGAATAAAGAGTAAGACAGAGAGAACAAGCAAGAGAGAAAGATAGTGAGAGAGATGAAGAGATTGAGAGAGAGTGAGAGGTGGAGAACAAGAGAGTGAGTGAGTGAGAGAGAGAAGAGAAAAAGCAAGAGAGAACATATGAGATACAAAAATTGGGAGAACATAAGAGATTGACAATACAAGAGAGAGGGGGAGTGAGGGAGGGAGGGAGAGAATGAGTAGTAGGGAGAGAGAATGAGAAAAATGGAGTGGTAAGAAGAGTATGTGTTATAGGGACAAGTAGAAAGAGAAAGATGAAGGGAAAATGTAAGAGAAGAAAGGGAGAGCTAGAAAGAGAGGCAAGAGAGGGAGAATAAAGGGAGTGATAGAAGCAAGAGAGAGAGAGAGATAGAGAGAAAATAAAATAGGGAGGGAGAAGAGAGTGTGAGAGAGGTAAAACAAGAGAGAGAGAGAGAGGGAAAGCTTGCCTCCCTTTCTTGTCCATCCCCTATCACTCTACTCTCACCTTCTCTCCCTCCCTGCCTTACTCACTTTCTCTTCATAGACCACTTTCTCTTCATAGACACTCTTTCTATTTTTTCCTCCTATTCTCTCATGAACCATTTCTCTCCCTCTCTCCCTCCTTCCAAACCCCACTCTAAATTTGTTTTCTCCCCCCTCGCTATCACTCTCCCTTTTGGAGAGAGCTAAAAAGAGTGTGAGAGAGATATAGCAACAAAATGGGATGGAGAGAGTGAGAGCATCTTCTCTCTTCTCATTTCTCTTGTGCTCTCTCTTCATCACTATCTCTCTCCTTTCTTCTCCTTTCTCCATTTTTCTTTCACACTCTCTTCTCCATCAGTAGAGCAATAAAGAAGAGAGGGTGAGGGAAGAAAGTGATAGGAGAGGTAGAAAAGAGGAGAGAGAATGAGAGATTACAGAAGAGAGTGAGAGAGTTAGAGTGGGAGAAAGAGAAGAGAGATGTGAGAAATGAGAGATAGAGTGATAGAGTGACAGTGAGTGAGAGAGAGAAGAAGGGAGAGAGATGCATATGGTATCTTTCTCCTCTCTCCTTCACTACCACTTTAATTCTCTCCTTCTATACTCTCAATTCCAAGCATTTACTTATCTCTCATGCTTTATCTTTCTCTATTTTCTTTATCTTGTTCTCCATCTCTTTCTCTCCATCTCTCTCACTCTCTTTCTGTCAGTCCCCCCTCCCTTCATCTCTCAGAGACCAAGAAAAAGAGATATAGAGACAAAGAAGTGCATGAGTGAGGGAGAAAGAGAGAAATAAAGAATGAGAGAGAGAGAGAGGAATGAAAGGATATAAGAGAGGGTTTGAGGGAGGGAGGGAGATAGGGACAGTATGCCTCCATCTCTTTCAGTACTTAGTTTCTCTCTCTGTATCTTTAGCTTTGGCTCTCTCTCGCCTCCCTCTCCATCATTATCTTTCCCTACCTCTCTCCTACTTTTTTTTTCTCTCACTATCCTTCTCCCTGGAAAGGGAGAGAGCTAGATTGAGGCGGAGAGTGCAAGCGAGAGGTGAGTGGGGGTGTGAGGGAGGGAAGAAATAAAAGAGACAGACATGCATGAGAGATTTCACTCTCTCACACTCACTCTCTCTAATATAACCTCCTCTTTAACCTCTCTCACTCTCTTACTCTTTGCCTTTCTCTCTAATTCTCTCTGTCACTCATACTCTTTGAGAGAAGGAGATGGAGGAAGAGAGTGAAGTGTGAGAGATTTAGGGAGGTTTATGGTATGGGTGAGAGAGAAAATAAGTGAGGGAGCAAGAGAAGAGTGGGAGGGGGAGAGAGAGGAAAAGAGCAAGTGTGTGTGTGTGTGAGAGAGAGAGAGAGAGATAAATAAATTAGAGGTGAGAGAGTGAAAGGAAGGCTTGGAAAGAGGGAGGGAAGAAGAGATAAAGAAAGAAGGAGGCAGAGAG
>NW_018251541.1:11942-14667 GCF_001263595.1 Phalaenopsis equestris | reverse complement strand
AGTAATGAGAGATAAAAAGAAGTTAAAGAGAACAAGAAATAAATAGGAAAAAGAGAGATTGTGAGAGAATGAGAGAGGTAGAGAAAGTATGAAGAGAGTGTCTCACTTTCTCTTTCTCATTATCTCTCTTTAACTCTCTTTCTCTTTCTAGAGAAAGCAAAGGAAGAAGGCAGGGGAAGGGGAAAGAGAGAGAGAATGAGGGAGAGTGAGAGAGACATAAAGAGAAAGTTGGAGAGAAAAATGAAATGAAACAATGAGGGAGAGGAGAAATAATGATTGAGTATGAAATGTGAGCAAGAGAGAAGAGAGATAAAGAGAGGTGAGACAAGAGGGAAACATGAGGAAGATGGAGTAAGAAGAGAGAAGGAGATAGAATAGAGAATGTACGTTAGAGTGTTGCACTTTCTCTTTCTCATTATCTCTCTTTAACTATCTTTCTCTTTCTAGATAAGCAAAGGAAGAATGCAGGGAAATGGGAAAGAGAGAGAGAATGAGGGAGAGTGAGAGGGACATAAAAAAAATTTGGAGAGAAAAATGAAATGAAACAATGAGAGAGGAGAAATAATGATTGAGTATGAAAGGTGAGCAAGAGAGAAGAGAGAGAAAGAGAGGTGAGACAAGAGGTAGAGGAAGAAGGGGGAGGACAGATAGAGATAGATAGAAGGAAATGGTGATGATTGGAAGAGAGAAAGAGAGAGCTATTGAGACACTGTCCCATTTTACTCGCCCTCCCTCCTTCTCTCCTCTTCTGCCTCTCTCTGCCCATTCCTATCCTTCTCTTTCTTTTGCTCATTATCTATCTCTATTATGTGCGAGGATGAAAGAGTTTAGAGAGGAGGAAGGGGAGGAGAGAGTAGGGGACAAAGAGGAACATGAAGGGAGAGAGGGAGAAGGAAGACTTTGTGTGCGTGTATGATAAAGAGATTAGAATGGGTGAGAGCGAGGTATAGGGATAGGAAGAGGATTAAAGATAGAGACAATGAAATAGATAGTGAAAAAGAGAAACAGAGTGAACGAGAAAGAGAGAGTGGGAGATATGTAAAGAGAGTGGTTGATAGAACAAAAGAAAGTGAGAGAGGAGAGAGAGAGCAAGAGGGAGTGAGAGAGAGGTATAACAAGAGAGCAAGAGAGAAAGAGAGAGTGAGTAAAAGAGAGAAAGAGAGACTGAGAGGGAAAGGGAGAGATATGTCAAGTGTGAGAGAGCAATGCAAGTGTGCAAGTGATGGAGGTAGCATGTGAGAGAGAGTGTGTGATGAAGAGAATGGAGTGAGGGAATGAAGGAAGGAGGGAATGAGAATAAGAAAGAGATGTAGAGAATGAGAGATAGAGGGATAGGGAGTTGGAGAGGGAGAGAAAAGCGAGGGAGGGTCTTCTCTCTCTCTCTCTCTTATTCTTGCTCGCTCCTTCCCTCTCACATAGATAAAGTGGTTGTGAAATAAAGAGAGAGGAGAGTGAGGGAGAGAGATATGAGAGAGAAAAAGATGATAGAGAGAGTGAGAGAAGAAGATATAATAAGAGAAAGAGAGAGAGTGAGGAGGGAGGTAGAATAAGTGTAAGAGAGATATGAAGATAAATATAGAGCAAGTAAGAAACATTGAGAGAGGTTGAGAGATAGAGTGAAGGGAGGGTGTGAAGGAGAGAGATGAAGAGGAAGTAGATGTGTTAGACACTGAGAAAAGACAAGAGACAGAAAGAGAGGGACAGGAGTTGGAGGGAATAAGAGAGTTATTAAGATTTTGAGAGGGAGACTTTCATTCTCTCCCTTTTCTCTATTTCTCCCCCACTCTCTATATCAGCATTTCTCCCTTTTAATCTCTCTCACTCTTTCTCTCTCACTTTCTCTCTTGTGCTCTCCTCTCTCTAGATTTGCATCTCTCTCACTGGCCCTCCCTCCCTCACTCTTTCTTTCTATATCTTTCTTCTACTTCACTTCTCTGCCTCATGCTCTCCCTCTCCACCCCTTCATCGCTCTCTCTCCCTCTTTCCATCCCTCTCTCTCCTTCTCTTTATCCCTCCTCCTCTCTCACCTTCCCTCTCCCTTACTCCTCTCTCTCCATCTCTCATTCCATCCATCTCTCTCTCATTCTCATCCTCTCTCTATCTCAACCACCTTCCTTTTCTTCTGTCTCACTCTCTCTAACTCTCTCCATCTCTCTCCATTCTTCTCTCTCTCTCTTCCTTCACACTCTACCTCTCTCCATCTCTCTCTATCTTTCTCTCACTCTGTCTCTCACTGTATCTCCCTCACACTCCTCTCTATCTCCTTATCTCTCTCTTTCTATCTCTCTTACTCTATATCTCCCTCTGTATGTCACTCTCTATGTCTCCCTTTATTTGTCTTCTGTTCCTCTTACTGTCCTCCACTCTCTCTTGCTCGATACCTATTTCCCTCTCACTTTATTTCTAACCCTCTCTTTCTCTCTCTTAGTCCCTGACTCGCTCTCTCTCACTCACTAACTTCTCTGACTCCATTTAACCTCTCCTCACTCTTTTACTCGCTTCTTTCTCATCTTTATCTCTCTCTCAACGATCCTTTTTTCACTTACAGTTTCTCTCTCTTTGTTCAGTCTCTCACTTTTTTTCTCTTTCTGTCTCCCTTGTTCTCTCAGTTGTTCTCTCTTCTTTTTCACTCTTAATGTTTTATGTTCTATCGGTCCTTCCCCATCTTGCTTTATCTCCCTCTCTCCCTCAAATTTATCTCTCTCTACCCTACCCTCTCTAACAC
>NW_018251541.1:11434-11688 GCF_001263595.1 Phalaenopsis equestris | reverse complement strand
TTTATCTCTAAGTCAAGATAGAGGGAGAAAGAGGAAATGAGTGAGGGAAGGTGGGAGAGGCAGCAAGAGCATAAGAGAGAGGAGGGAGAGGAGATGGTGAATAGGTTGATAGTTTTAGAAAGAGAGGGGTAGCTATCTTCCAATCCCTCACTCCACACACACGCTATGTCTTGCTGGATTGAGAGAATGAAGATATAGAAAGAGAAAAAAGTTAATAAGCTAGGGTTGTAGAATGTGACCAAGAAAGGGACATG
>NW_018251541.1:7850-11122 GCF_001263595.1 Phalaenopsis equestris | reverse complement strand
GGAGAGAGAAAAGAGCAAGAAAGAGAAAGAGAGAAGAGAAAGAGAGAGAAAGGGAGGTGAGAGGGAGGGTGGGAGAAAATGAACAAATAGGATAGAAGAACATGAAGGAGAAAAATTCTCTCATCCTCCTCACCCCTCTCACACTTCTATTGAACAAATGGACCATTGTCTCTCTTTCCTCATTGTCTCACTTTCCCTCTCTTTCTTTATCTCTCTCATCCTCCTCACCCCTCATTTCCCCTCCCTCCTTGTAACTCCCTGTCATTATCTATCTCCCCATCCTTCACTCACTTTTAGCCTCCCTTCAAAACTCTCACCCTCACCCTCTTTCTCTCTCTCACTCTCTCACTCTCTCACTCTCTCTCACACACGCACTCTCAGTGTCTCTTTATCCTTTTCAACTTCCCCACATTTTTTGTTATCTCTCTCACACACACTCTCAGTGTCTCTTTATCCTTTTCAACCTCCCCACATTTTTTGTTACTTCTTTCACTCTCTTTATCTCTAAGTTAAAGGGAGCAAAAGAAAGAAATGGACCATGACAGAGGGAGAAAGAGGCAATGAGTGAGGAAAGGTGGGAGAGGCAGCAAGAGCATAAGAGAAAGATAGGAGATAGTTTAAGAAAGAAAGAGGGAGCTATCTTCTAATCGCTCACTCCACACATACGCTGTCTCATTAGATTGAGAGAATGAAGATAGGGAGAGAGAGAAAAGTTAATAAGGGAGGGTTGTAAAATGTGACCTAGAAATATACATGTTGAGATAGAGAGAGTGAAGAGAGGTGGGCAAGCAAGAGAAACAAAGAGAGTGGGAGATAGATAAAGAGAGAAAGAGAGAGCGATAAAGAGAAGAGTGAAAGAAAGAGAAGAGAGAGAATGAGAATAAAGAGCGAAAGAGAGGTGGAGAGTGAGGTAAGAGAGAAAGTAAGAGAGAGAGGCATAGAGAGGTAAAGAGAGTAATAGAGAGATTGAACAACAAAGATAAAGTGAGAGTGAATAAGAGAGGGGGGGTTAGAGAAGTAGAGAAAGAGAGGCCATATAAGAGAAAGAGAGGCCATATATCTTCAACTCTGAGAGTGAGAGAGAGTTGGGAAAGTGAGAGCAATGGAGGGAGAGAGAAGAGAGAAAGAAAGAGAAAGAGAGAAGAGAAAGAGAGAGAAAGGGAGGGGAGAGGGAAGGTAAGAGAAAATGAATAAAGGAGATAGAACATGAAGGAGAGAAAGTGAGAGAGAGAAATAAATATAAAAATAGCAAGAGGAAGAGCAATAGTGAGGGATTGGGAGAAAAAGATAAAGAAAGAGAGAGAATGAGAAATAATTTAAAAGGGGGAGGGACAGAAAGCAAGAAGGAGAGATATTGTGAGAGAAAAAAGAGCTAGAGAGAGATGTGAAAGAGAGATTGAAGAAGAGAGTGAGAGGGTGTGAGAGAAAGCAAGAGAGGGATAGGGAAAAAGATAAAGAGATAGAGTGGAGAACCAAGAAAGAGAGTGGGAGAAATTGAGGGAGAGTGAGATAGAGGGTGAGTAAGAGAGAAAAAAAGAGTGGGAGAGGGAGCTTGAGAGAGAGTGAGTAGAGAGGGAGGGAGAGGGAGACAGAGTGACAACAAGAAAGAAAAGCAAAAGTAGAGATAGTGTGAGAAGAATGAGAGTGAGTAGAAAGGGAGGTTCTTTCTCTCACTCTCTAAAGATTTCTATCTTGCAATCCCTTACTCCCTCTCTCTTTTCTTTCTCACTCTCTCCCTCTCTCTATCACTCTTTCTCTTCCTCATGCTCTTTCAATTCCTTTCTTTCTTTATGATAAAGAGATTAGAATCAGAGAGAGCAAGGTATAGGGATAGGAAGAGGGTGAGAGATAGAGACAAAGAAAGAGATAGTGAAAAGAGAAAGAGAGAGAGTGGGAGATATGTAAAGAGAGTGGTTGATAGTACAAAAGAGAGTGAGAGAGAGGAGAGTGAGAGCAAGAGGGAGTGAGAGAGAGAGTGGGAGATATGTAAAGAGAGAGAGGTATAACAAGAGAGCAAGAGAGAAAGAGAGAGGTGAGTAAAAGAGAGAAAGATAGACTGAGAGGGAAAGGAAAAGATATGTCAAGTGTGAGAGAGCAACGAAAGTGTGCAAGTGATGGAGGTAGTATGTGAGAGAGAGTGTGTGATGAAGAGAACAGAGTGAGGGAATGGAGGGAGGGAATGAGAATAAGAAAGAGATATAGAGAATGAGAGATAGAGGGCTAGGGAGTTGGAGAGGAAGAGAGAAGTGAGGGAGGGCGAGAGATAAAGAAGTCCAAGGAGAGGGAGAAAAGAAAGAGTAGATAAAGTGGTTGTGATATAGAGAGAGAGGTGAGGGAGAAAGAAAAAGAAGATAGAGAGAGTGAGAGAAGAAGAGATCATAAGAGAAAGAGAGAGAGTGAGGAGGGAGGTAGAGTAAGTGTAAGAGAGATATGGAGATAAATATAGAGCAAGTAAGAACATTGAGAGAAAGGTTGAGAGATAGAGTGAATATAAGAGAAAGAGAGAGAGTGAGGAGGAAGGTAGAGTAAGTGTAAGAGAGATATGGAGATAAATATAGAGCAAGTAAGAAACATTGAGAGAGAGGTTGAGAGATAGAGTGAAGAGGGAGGGTGTGCAGGAGAGAGAGATGAAGAGGAAGTAGAAGTGTGAGACACTGAGAAAAGATAAGAGATAGAGAAGAGAGGGAGATAAGCTGGAGGGAATAAGAGAGTTATTAAGATTGTGAGAGGGAGACTTTCATCCTCTCCCTCTTCTCTATTTCTCCCCCACTCTTGATATCAGCATTTCTCATTCTTTCTTTCTATATCTCTCTTCTACTTCACTTCTCTCCCTCATGCTCTCCCTCTCCCCCCTTCATCGCTCTCTCTCCCTCTTTCCATCCCTCTCTCTCCTTCTCTTTATCCCTCCTCCTCCCTCCCCTTCCCTCTCCCTTCCTCCTCTCTCTCCATCTCCACCAAGGATGAAAAAAAGATAGTGAGAGAGATGAAGAGATTGAGAGAGAGACAGAAGTGAATGATACAAAAAGTAAGAGAGAACATAAGAGATACAAAAAAATTGAGAAAAACATAAGTGATAAATAATACAAGAGTGAGGGAGAGGTCGGAGGGAGGGAGGGAGGGAGGGATGGAGGGTGAGAGAAAGCTAGAGAGAGTGGGAGAGAGATATAGATATAGTGAGTGAAAGGTAGAGAGGGAAAAAGAGAGAAACAAAGAGACGGTGGGAGAGGGGATGAGGGGGGGAGAGATAGAGCATCAGGGGAAATGGATGAGGG
>NW_018251541.1:0-7402 GCF_001263595.1 Phalaenopsis equestris | reverse complement strand
GAGAGAGAGCCTTAGGGAGAGAGAATGAAAGAAATGGAGAGGTAAGGAGAGTGTGGAGATAAAAAAGAGTAGAGAACAAGAGCGAAATGGAGAGAGTAGAAAGAAATAGTAAGAGAGATGAGGGAGAGAGCAAGAGTTACAATGGAAGAGAGATTTTCCTTCATTCACCTCTTATCTTTATATGTCTTAGCAGGGAGAGTTTAAATGGGTGAGAGATAGAAGGTTGTGAGAGAGGGAGTTAGATAGAGTGAGGAAGAGAGGGAGGGGCTAGAGAGAGAGAGAGTAAGCGAAAGATTGAGAAGAGAAGAGAGATCGCATCCTCTTCTTCCCCTATCTTCCTTCCCTACTACTTCTCTCTCTCATTGTCCCTCCAACCATTTGTGTACTTCTCCTTACTTTACTCTCTCTTCAGGGAGACAAAGATAATTTGAGAGTGTATGTGGGAGAAATATAATGAGTGAGAATGAGAGTATGAGAGAAGAGGGAAAGTGACAAAGTGTGAGAGAGAGTGAGTGGAGAATTGAAGAAGAAGGAGAGATATTTCTCTCAATCACTCACATGCACACTATTCTCTCCCTCTTTAAACTCTACTTATCCTCTCCCATCTCTCTCTAAGTCTCTCAATTACTCTCTCTCTCTCTCTTCTCTTACTATAAATCTATCCCATACTAACTATCTCACATTCTTGCTCTCTGCCACACTCTCTCACATACACACACTCTCGCACCCTCCCTCCCTCTTTTCTCTATCTCTCCTCCTTTCTACAAGAGAGTTACAGAGGGTAGGGAGAGTGGGAAGCGAGCAAGAGAGAGAAAGAGGACCAGAAGAGGGCGAGGGAGGAGAGAGGAGAGGGAAAGGGAGAGGGAGAGGGACATAATGGGAGAAGAGAGGAGAGAGTGACAGTGAGAGAAAGGGGGAAGGAGAGAGTGAAAGAGAGGTAGACAAAGAGAAATATAGAGACGGGGGTGTGGGAGTGAGAGAAAGCAAGAAAGAGTGAAATGGGGAGAGATAGAAAAAAAGAAAGAGTTAGAGAGAGAGAGGGTGGGTGGGGGAATAATGGAGGGAGGCTATCTCTCTCGTGCTCTCTTTCTTTTAATTTCTCATTCTCTTCACTTCTCAGATAAGATAATGAATGATGGAGAGAGAGAACATTGATAAACTCTCTCACTCTGAATCTCTTTCGTACTCTCTCTCTTCCAATCTCTAACTCTCCCTTCTCTTCTTTTCCAGCTCTTCTTCTCTCACACTTTCTCAGAGCTCCTTCAATCCCTCCCTCCTACCCTTCAAAAAGAGGGAGTGGAAGAGAGAGTGAGAGAGACAATGATGGAGAGTGTGTGAGAGTGAAGCATAAAGAACACTCACTCGCTATCTCTCTCGTGCTCTCTTTCTTGTAATTTCTCATTCTCTTCACTTCTCAGATAAGATAATGAATGATGGAGAGAGAGAATATTGATAGGGAGACTGAGGGAGTAAGAGAGATAAGATATAGAAAGAAAGAGAGAGTGAGGAAGAGAGAGATTTAGAGGTAGAGTGAAGAGAGGGAAACATAGATAGAGAAAGTAAGAGTTTGAGAGAGTGTGTGTGTGATTGTGACGAAGAGAGAGAATGGATAGATAGAGAGTGTGAGCGAGAGATCGAGATAGAAATATATGTTGAACATTTGAGTGAGAGATAAAGAGAAAATCAGAATAGAGAGTGATATCTCTATTCTCTCTCCCTCTCTACCTTCCTCTTTTCCCTCTACCTTGCTCTCTCTCTTTCACACACTCTCTCTATCTTTCTCGCACTAGATATGGACGAGAGGTATCAAGAAAGGAAGTGCAAAGCAAAGTAAGAGAGGGTTTGAAACAGAATAGGGTGACCCTCTCCCTACCCCTTAATCTTTTCTTCTCTCACTTTATTCTCTCTTGCTCTCTCTACCTCTCTCACTCAGACTCCTCTCTCCATTTATTTATCAGCCTAACTTCTTTCTTTTTCTCACCTATCTAGATGCTCTTCTTTCTTTCTCTCTCTCTATCTTTCTCTCTTACGATTTTTCTCACTTTCTTTTTATCTCTAACAAGAAAGAGAAAATATGGGAGGAGAAGGATACAGAGCTAGAGAGAGGTAAAGACAAAGTAAGAAATGGATGAATATAGAAAGAGTGAGAAACATATAAAGAGGGAGAGAAAGATCCAGAGTGAGAGAGAGTTAGAATTGGCGAGTGAGAGAGAGGGAGTTGGAATAAGAGAGGGTGAGACGGAAAGTGAGACAAGCTGATTCCCCATCTCTTTCTCACTCACTCTTTATATCAATTTATATCTATCATGTGAGAAATTCAGAGAGAATAGAAATTGAGAGAGTAAGGAAGATAGATAGTAGTGTTGTAGAGTTTGAAAGAGAGAGAGTGGAAGATATATTGAGATTACGAGAGAGATGTAGAGCTAGAGAGATATGATAAATAGAGAAAATGCTAGATAACAAGGGAGAGAGAGTCAAAGAAGGAAAGAGGATGAGAATGAGTGGGAGGGAGAGAAATCTTAAAAGTGAGGGAAAGGGAGAGGGTGAAAGAGAAAATGAGAACAAAAAGATATTATGATAGAGCGAGATAGAGATGGAGGTAGAAAAATATTGAAAGGGAGAGTCTCTCTCTCTTAAGTAGAAAGAGGGGGAAAGTGGTAAGAAAGATATATGGGGAGGGCGACACATAGGGAGAGAGAAAAGAGATAGGAGATAGAAGGAGAGAAAGTCTTCCAGAGTGTGAGAGAGATATATAAAGAGAGAAAAAAAAAGAAAGGGTGAGCAAAAGAAGGAAATTGAGTTAGAGTTAAAGTGATGGATTAAAAGAGATAGAGAGAGAAAGAGGGAGGTAGAGAGGCAAAATGTGAGAGGGAAGGAGGGAGCAAGACTAAGAGAGAGACAGAAGATGGACAATGAAATAGAATGAGAGTGATAGAGATACAAAAAGAATGAGAAAGATAGAGAAATGAGGAAGGTAGAAAAAAAGGGACCATGAGAGAGAATGAGAATGAGAGATAGAGAGGGTGTTGAGAGAGAATTGTCAGAGAGAGAAAGAGAGAATGAGAGAGAGAAGTGTGGGAGGGAGAGAGGAGAGACCATGAGAGAGAATGAGAATGAGGGATAGAGAAGGAGGGAGAGATTTTTCATTCTTTCTTCTCTCTCCTTCTCACTCTTCCTTCACTCATAAGAGCATCTTTGCGCATTCTCTCTCTCTTTCATTCTCCCCATTCTTAATCATGCTCTCTCTCACTCTCTTACATTCTCTCATGGTCCATCCCCATCTCTCGCGTTTTTCTCTCATTCTCTCTCTTTATCTCTTTTCCTCTCTCTTGCTTTCTCTCACTCTCCATTCCTTTCTCAACCTCTCTCATTTTTGCTTCTCTTTTTACCTCTACCACTATCTCCTTTTCTCTGTCACTTTCTCTCCCTTTACTTCTCTTACTCACACTCCCTCCCTCTCATTATCTCTTATAATTTTTCTTCTTTATTACTTTCTTAGCCTGTTCTCTCTCTCCCACCTAATTTTTTGCTTTTTCCATCACTTTCCAACTTGCTCTTTTCAACTCTCACTCCCTCTCTCACTCACTCTCTCCCCCACATGCTCTCTCCCAATTGTTCTCTTTCTCCCTTCCTCCTTCTACCATCCCTCTCTAGCACTCTTACTCTTCTCTCTCTTATGCTTCTCTTTCTTCTTCTATTTCTCCCACTCGCCCCTCTCTCCCTCTCACTTACATTAGAAGGGTGAGAGAGTGGAAAGGATAGGACATATCTCTCTCCCTACCTCTCTATCACTCACTTTTCTCTCTCTCTCTTTCTCTGTTTTACTATCTCTCTCTCTTTCACTTCCCTTTCTCTCAATCTCTCAGCTTTCTTTCCCTTTCCTTCTCTATCTCCCTACCTTACATTCTTCGTCTTACCTCATTCTCCACGTCTCTTACGCTCTCTAATATATCCTTCACCATCTCACTTTTCTATCTATCTCCTTCTCTTTCTTTCATTCTCCCTCCCACACTCTCAATCTCTCTCGCTCGCTCATATCTCTCTCACTCTATTTATTTCTCTTGTCTCTCTCTTGGTCACATCTTCCTCTCTCTACAGTGCTCTCTTACTTACACTCTTCTCTTTCCCCCAATTTTCCACTCCCTTAATTAGAGTTCAAAGAGGGAGAGAAGAGTGCGCATGTGAGTGATTGAGAGAAATAGCTCTCCTTCTCCTTCAATTTTCCACTCAGTATCTCCCACACTTTGTCACTTTCTCCTCTTCTTTATCTTTCACTTACTCTCTCTTTCCCTTACTCTCTCTCTCGCCCCTCCATCTCGTACTCACTCTATCCACGTCCCTCTCTCACAAACCTTTATCTCTCACCCATTCAAACTTTGCCTACTAAGATATATAAAGATAAGAGGTGAATGAAGGAAAATCTCTCTCCCACTCTAACTCTTGCTTTCTCCCTCATCTCTCTATATTTCTTTCTACTCTCTCCCTTTCTCTCTTGTTCTCTACTTTTTTATCTCCACACTCTCCTTACCTCTCCATTTCTTTCATTATCTCTCCCTACGTCTCTCTCTCCCTCCCTCATTCCCTCTCTCACCCTCTCTCTCTTTCCTTTCTACCCCTCACTCACTCTGTCTATTTATGTCTCAAACTCTCTCCTGATTTCTTTCACTCTCCATCCCTCTCTTGCATTATCTAACTTTTATGTTCTCTCATATTTTTTTGTATCTCTTATATTCTCTCTCTTGCTTGCTATAGCATTCTCTTCTCTCTCTCTCTCTCTCACTCTCTTGTTCACTATCTCGCTCTCTCAATCACTTCCTCTCTCTCACTATCTTTTTCTCTTACTTGCTCTCTCTTTCTTTCTCCTCTTCTTTATCTCTACTCTACTGTCTCTTCTCCTTTCTATCTCTCAAGCTCTATTTTTTTTTTCTCAACCTCTTTCCTCTCTCACTAACTCTCATTCTTTGTCACTCTCCCTCTTGTATCACTTTCTAACTATTGCTCTCTCCCTCCTCTCTCACAGTCTGCCTCTCTCTTTCTACTTGTCTCTCTAAAACACTCTCTCCTTACCTCTCCATTTCTCTCATCCTTTTCCCTTGATGCTCTGTCTCTCCCTCCCTCATTCCCTCTCCCACATTCTCTTTGTTTCTCTATCTCCTTTCCCTCTCTACTTCTCACTCACTTTATCTCTCTATCCATCTCTCCCACTCTCTCTAGCTTTCTCTCACCCTCCATCCTTCCCTCCCTCCGTCCCTCCCACCTCTCCCTCACTCTTGTATTATTTACCTCTTATATTTTCTCATATTTTTTTGTATCTCTTATGTTCACTCTTACTTGTTGTATCATTCATTTCTGTGTCTCTCAATCTCTTCATCTCTCTCACTATCTTATTCTCATCCTTGGTCATGCTTTTTTACTCTTTCTTCTTTATCTCTCTTCTCTCTCGCCCCCTATCTATCGCTCAAGTGTTATCTCGCTCTCTCAACCTCTTCCCTCTATCACTAACTCTCTCTGTCACTCTCCTTAATGTATTACTCTCTAACTCTTGCACTATCTCTCCTCTCTCATTGTCTGCCTCTCTCTACCTTGATCATTCATTAGTTAACTCTCTCCATTTGTCTCCCTCATGTCTCATTCCTAACTCTTTCTCTCATCCGCATGATGAGAACGAGAAAGAGAGAGAGAGAGAGAGAGCTTGAGAGAGTGATTTAGGAAGACATAAGTGAGAGAAAATCAGAGGTAGACAGAAAGGTAAGAAAAAGAGGAAAATGCTGAGGCATCTCTTTTTCATTATACATCTCTCTTGTTTTCTCACCTACTCCCTTTCTCTCACATTTTTTTCTCTACATCTCATTCAGTTTCTATCACTCTCTTAATCTCTCTCTCTCTCTTTCTTCCTATCTCTCACCCTCCATCTATTTTTATTTCTCCATCTCTCTTCTTCTCTCATTCTCATCTTTCTAGCTCTCTATCTATCTTGATTTCTAAGTCTCTCTAGTTCTAACCATCCCTCCCCTCTACCCCTCAAAATTTTCTTCTACTCTCTCTTGTTTGTCTCTCTCCCCTACCTCTCCCTTCCTTTCTCCCTATTCCTCCTTGTCTCTTCCTATCTATCAATGCCTCCTGCTTTATCGTTCTCTCTTTCACCAACTTTTATTTCACAGACACTCTCTCTATGTTTCTCCTCTTATTCTCTCTTCAACCATCTATCTCTCTCCCTCTCTCCCTCCTTCCAAACCTCTCTCTACCTCCTCTGTCTATCTATTCTCTCTCTCCCTCACTATCACTCTCTCTTTTGGAGAGGGAGCTAAAGAGAACGAGAGTAAGAGGGATGAAATGGGATGGAGATAGGGAGAGCATCAACAAAGAGTTTAGGATGAGTAAAGAGACTTGTTGATAGTTTGAAAAAAAGAGAGGGAGAGAGTATGAGAGAGAATGAGTGATAGAGTAATTATAGAAAGAGATAGCAAAAGTGAGGGAGAGAGTGAGAGCACAAGAGAGAAAGTGAGAGAGAAAGAGTGATAGAGAAAAAATGAGTAAGAGAGATTACAAGGGAGATTTGCTGATAGAGAGAGTGGGTCTCTCCAAATTTCACTCTCACTTTTCTTCTCTCTCTCTCTTACTCAATGTATCACTCTCTTTCCTACTCTATTTTTCACTCCTAGTCCTTCTACCTCTCTCAATTTTCACTTTTCTCCATATCCCTATCTAACTCTCTCTCATTTCCTCTCTCTCCTTCGCTTGCTCTCTTCTCCCATTCCTTCCATCTCCCTCTAGCTCTTACCATCCCCTCTCTCTTTCCCACCATCACCCTAATTGTCCCTCTCTCACCAAGTTTGTAGCTTTCTTTTGTACCTCTAATCTGTCTCATACTATCAATCTCTCTCTCTATCTCACTCCCTCTCACCCTCTTTTTTTTTACTCAAATCTCTCTTGCTCTCTCCCACTCTAGAGAAAGTGGGATCTCTCTCTATCTTTCCATTCTCTCACTCTCTCCTATATCTTTCTCTTTTTTCTCTATATCTCTTTGTCTCTTATTTTCTCTTCCTCCATCTATTACTCTTTTTAGGCTCTACTCTTCTCTCTATCTCGCTACTCTTTCTATCTCTCTTGAGAGGAATGAGAAATAGGGTAAGAGAATGAGGAGGGTGGTTCAGAAAAAGAGAGAGATAGAACAAGGGGGATCGAGTAAGAGAGAGTGGGAGAGGGGGCGAGAAGGAGATAAAGATGGAGGGGTGAGAGAAAGAACAAGAGGGAGGGGTGAGAGAGAGAACAAGAGTGAAAAAGAGAAAGTACATGTTGATAGCATAAGAGAGAGAGAGATAGAGAGAGGAAGTATCACTCACATGCTATCTTTGCCTCTCTCACCTCTCTCTCTCTCCCTCCCCTATTCTCCATCCCTCTC
>NW_018251540.1:91551-127482 GCF_001263595.1 Phalaenopsis equestris | reverse complement strand
AAACTTAAAATGCATGTGAGGCCAGTTCATGTAGAGGCATAAAAGTAATGTTTTGGCAGTTTTCCTAACCCTATATCATATCTTGGTGGGTCCTTAGGAGTTTAATTAAGGATGAGTTTATTAAGCAAAGCGTATTAAGTTTAGTAGATCTCCGAGGTATCCAACAGATCTAGAGAAAGAAGCAGGTCCATGCTACTCTCTGCTTCCCTCTTATACCTGGTGAAAAGCCTCAAGTTCATTTAAACTTATTATGTTGCTTAATAATTTACCCTATGAACACCCTAATGCTCAATGAACATTGATGTCCTAACTATCCCTAAGAGTAGCGTAATTATCATTTGTAATTCAATTTTGAAGATTATGTGAATGAAGACCCTTAAAGGGGGCAAACTAGCGTTGTTGGAACACTTAGCCAAATTTAATCCTAATTGAGCTTGTAGTGTTTTAAAAGTCTTAAATTTTGGCTATTTTTTCTTTTCTAATTCTTGCAATCTTGATTGAACTTAGATCACTATTAAGCCCTTAAGACCTACGTGAGTGTCTTAATTAATTTTGAGAATGTTAAGTTTTAGGTGATCATGATTCATTATTTGAATTTCATTTGAACCTCAAATAGGGGTATTAAATTTATTGATTACTAACTTCAAAAGTCATACCCATGAGTCCTAGGTTCTTTTAATTTTAATAAACTTCCAAATTTTAATAATTTAGAAATTTATTAATTTATCCTTTTAATTAGGAAACTGAGGTGGGTTTCTACCAATTAATCCTCTTTTAATTTCAATCTTCCAAACAATTTAATTAAGATCAGAGGTTGCCCATTTCCCTCCTTGAATTAAACCTAAATGTTAATTAAGGCCAAATTCATAAAATTACACTTTTGCCCCTGAGGCTCTAACACTTCATAATTTATCAAATTCAAATCAAATGACTTTGAAATTTTTATCCTACCTAATTCATGGGTCAATTAAGATATCAGAGAAGAAAATGTGATTTTTCAAAATTTAATTTAATTTATATAATTATTTTCATGCAAAAATGAGATTTTTAAAAGAAAATTTTCTAAATCAACCAAGGTGAAGCCTAATCCCTTGAAATTTTTACTGGAGGTTGACCTATACCAAAGATCCATTTGGACAAAAATTCATGGTTTTTTGAATTTATTTAAATTATTAAAATTAATTTAAATTCTGGGGAATTCATTAAATATAAAATATTTTAAATAGGGAAAATTAAGTTTTTAATTTTTGAAAAATCTCCCTAAGATCAGAGAACCCAGGGAAGCAAATTTTATATTTTTCTAATTTTTCTTTGATTTATTGGAATTATTTTAGTGGAACTCCATTTTTTAGCCTTTAAAAATTATTTTAAGCTTCAAAATACCATATCTTTATTTAGAAAATCAGGAAAAATATTCTAATTATTTCTAAGTGCTTAGAAAAAAAATTTAGAATTTTTACATGAATTTTATTATTTTTGTGATTTTTATGAATTTTTAATTATTTTAAATATTTAAAAATAGGCTAAAAATGAAGTTTTTATTTTAAATACCATTTTATTTTTATAAAATTCCCGTGATCACAGAGAACACCAAAAAGAAGTTTTCATAAATTTTTGAGTTCTATTTTGATTATTAAAAATCATTTTAGTGCAAAAAAAGATATTCAACTTGAAAAATCAATTTAGGCCATCAAATGGACTCATAGTGCTTTAAAATTTTTATGGGAAGTTCTATGGATCTTGGAAAATAGTGGAGATAAAAAATCAAGTCATTTTAATGTTTATATTTTCCAAAATTAATTATCTTAGTGATTTAGGGTTTATGAAGATTAGGTGCATTTTAAATGACTTGGCTCATGAGAGATTTTCCTAATGGTTCTCTGGTCATAGTAAACCTTCCAAAATTTTCTTGGATTTTTCTAAGCAACATGCTAATTATTATGATTAATTTAAGTAAATAATGTGCATAAACTTGAAAAATATGGATCTCTGTCTAGAGGTTTCCTTTGACTTTTGAAAATTCGAGGAAAAAATAGAGAATGTTTCCCTTAACAGAGGCTACAACATGCCAATAATTCAAGCTTTGGTGAAATGCCTATATGCATGGAGAATCAAAAGACTCAAGACAGTGTTTAATTAATTAAAAATAAAACATGCATCAAATGGACTTAAAGTTATTTTCACATTGTTCTCATCTGTTCAGTGAGCAAGAATGTATTTTTATTTTAATTTTGTGATTTTTCTACACCAAGATATGAATTTTTAAAGTTAGGGGTCATTTCCTGAATTATTTAAATCCCTATTTATCTATTTAAAAGCGTGGCGCTGACTGGATCCTAGGCAGCTCTGAAGCTCCACACGACGCGCTCCCATTTGACGTTGCCGTCCACGCTAGCAGCCACACGTCCCATAGTTCATGTAAAGAAGTACTATCCAGCGTCATCTTGACCGTTCATCTGATACACACTTAATCGAACGATGCTCCGCACCGTCCCCAATGGCCTAACTCAAGAACCGTCAATCTTCAAGGCTTGATATCTCCCTCATTTCTCAATAAAATTGAATGATTTTTTTTAAAAATGCTCGTCTACACTAGAGGAACATATCTATATGGTTAAGATGCCATGAAATTAAGCCCAAGAAAATGGAGAATCAAAAGAGGCTCGGGATGAGGAGGAGTTCAATACCTTTGCTCTGAGAAGGGAAACTTCAATCAGAGATTTTTTGGTAATTTGAAAATTTTTGGTTATTTTGGGTAAATATTTGGGTGTTCTCAAAAGGTTCGAGATGATTTTTTGCACAAGCTTGGGTATTTTGAATAAATTTGGGAATTTTGGCCAAATTTACGGTTTCAATGGTACTTGGGTAATTTGGGGGAGTTTAGGGGCAAAAGGTTAGGATGAGTATTTTGGGTAAGATTGGGGAACTAATCATCAAAAGTAAGCCATGGACCAATGTAAACCTCATTTGGATCCTCTATGTATTGGTTCTAGCTAAACCCCAGCCTAGGGCTAGTAGGTTTAGGTGACCATTTACATGAGTATCCCAATAGTATCAAGGGATGAAAGTCATGAAATTTTGGGTTTAGGGTAGTGAGTGATTGTGAGTGAAGTGAGTGCCTTAGCTCTAGCCCAACACCCAAGGTCAACCCTAAGGTCAGATAGCCCTATAGGAACTCTCCTTGAGCTCCCTCATAATGACCCCACCTACTAAGTGCTAGAGGTTAGGACCAATATGTGGAACTTCAATTTGAGTAAAGAAGAGTTTAGAGTTTTTAATGGTGAGGGTGCCTTTTCTTGTTCTCTAAGAATAGTAAATAAGAAATTCCTATGGCTAGACCTTAGGCTACTAAAGAGAAAGACTAGACCTCAACCAAAAAAAAGGTCAACAGACATTTCAAAGGATTAATGGTTATCTTTAAAAAAATTTGTTTTATATTTTTAAAAATGTTAATTAATTTTTTGAAAATGTTTTTGATTTTTGCAAAGTAAAGTAAGGTGCACAACTGAGCAGTTATAATATTTTGCAGCAAAGTAGATTGCGGAAAGTAAAATGACAAAAATTAAATAATACTATAAAAGCGTATCTGTCATCTTCTCGGCATTTCCGCTGAAAGACCAGCTTTTGCAACATGTATATAATTTTGCAGAAATTTATATAAATCGCAAAAGTAGATGAAGGTGTAGCTACTGAACCCTCAAACCATGACTCAGTGAGTCTCAAAAGATCTTAGTGGATGATTTTCTAGAACAAAATATAGTAAGTTCAATCTGTCCTTCAAAATATCCAAGAGATTCCAAAGTGATCTCTTGAAACGTTTCGAGTTCATTTTGAACATATCATATTGTTCAATTAATCATCTCAAGGTCGAATTAAATTTTCTCCATTACTCAGTGAACCTTAATATTTCAACTATCCCAAGAAATGAAGGAAGTTAGATAGTCGTTAACATTTCATTTAGTAGTTATATGAATGTGTACCCTAAAGGCAAGTCCAAAGTTATTAGGGATTTTAATGCCCATCGTTAAAGTAGGGCCTAAAGTGTTTAAAAGTGTTTATCAATTAATTATGTCCATCGTTTCTACTCCCAATTATGACAATTCTTACATTCAAACCTAGTTCACTATTAGGCCCTCTCAATTTCAATTTTCAAAGTAAATTTAAGATAATTAAATATTGAAATGGGATTTCAATTCTCATTAATATTAGACTTAGCATCCAATTACCAATTAGTCGGCATTAAATGAGTAAATTACTATCTTTATAGCTTTAAGCCCATTAATTTAGGATCATCCTATTAAATTGAGTTCCAAGTCATGACAATTATCAAGATTACAATTTTAGCCTTATCATGAAAAGGATGGCAAATTGGATTTTATCTCTTAACCCATTCTGTTTCAAACATCCAAGAGATTTTATTATAATCAATATTACCCATTTACCCTTTGATTAATCCTAAAATTTAATTAAAACATTAAAATTACAAAATTACCATTTTGCCCCTGGGCTCCCTATCTTATAACTTATCAACTGAAATTCAAGTGACCTTAAAATTTTCATGGAGACTCAATCATGAGTTAATAAAATATCAGAGAAGAAGAATGTGATCTTTTAGATTTTTATTTAATTTATATAATTATTTTAATTCAAAAATAAGATTTTTAATAATAATTTATTTTATTAAACAAAATAATATTTTTTTGTTATGGGAAAATTATTAGAGATTCACCTAGGTCAGAGGAACACTTAGGCAAAATTCCATGATTTTTCAAATTATATTTTAATTAGTATAATTATTTAATAATTTTAATGATTTACTTAAATAGAAAACATGTTTTAATCATAAAAATTATTTTTTTATGTTTTTATTAAATCTCTCTTAGTCTAGAGAACTCAAAAAAACAAATTTTATATTTTTATGATTTTTAATTTATTTATTATAACTATTTTAATAAGAAATTAAGGAAAATTCATTTTTAGTCCTTTAAAAAAATTATTTTTAATGTAGAAAAAAATAAAAAAAATATTTTAATGAGTCCCAAGTGATCAGGAAGTAATTAGGAACATTTTAGATCATTTTCATATTTTTGAAATTTTAAATTATTTTTAATTTAAGATATAGCTTAAAAATGAAGTATTTTCTCAAAAATAATTTTTACTATTCGTAAATGCCCCTAATCACAAGGAACTCAGAAAATCATTTTTCATAATTTTCCTAAGTGTATTTAATTTAATATAATTATTTTTGTATAAAATTATAATTTTTCTTAGAAAATCAAATTTAGTACTTATACTAAACCAGATAAATTTTAAATTTTTACTATGAGTCAACATGATTTTTTGCACACTTTAGAAATGATTTTATTAATCTTTTAAAAATATTTATTTTAAATAGTTTAATATCAGCCATAAGCATTTAACAAACTATAGAAATATATAAAATTAACCAAACCATTCTGATTTAATTGCCTAGGTATGATTTTGACCACTAGCCTGGTCACTAGAGTCCAAATAGTGGCTGTTGTGGCTTTGGTTTGGTTTGGTTAACTTTGGGCATTTTGGGTTTAAGTTTGGGTTTAGTTAACTTTGGGCACTTTGGTTTGGTTAACTTTGGGCACTTTGGTTTGGTTTGGTTTGGTTAACTTTGGTTCATGGGTTCAATTTTGGGCATTTTGGGTTTAAGTTGGATTAGAATAGGGCTTGAGCTTGGATTGACTTCAATTGATTGAGCAACATGACTTAAATGACTGTCATGAATATTTTAGAAAAAGGATTGAGTGATTTTGAATTAATTTGGAAGCACAATTTGAAGGATTTTGGCTCATGGCAAATTTTGGTACATTTTGGTCAAACTTATGTTTGGATTGGGCTAGGCTTAAGTTAGACCCAATTGATGGTTCAAATTGGTCCCAAGAATTTTCATAAAGAGTTTTGGATACCAATTGAGTGAAAATTTTGGACTTATGAAGCTCAAGTTGGTGGAAATTGGAGTTTGAGGCAAAATTGGGGGTTTTAGCCAAAATTGAATTTGAGTGAAATTAGGGCTTGAACAAGGCCAATTTAAGGTTCAATATGATGTGGGGAAGTGTTTTAAAGATTTTAGGTTTCAAAATTGTGGCAATTGGATGGGTTTGGGGGTTCAATTTGGTGAAATTTTGGCTTAGGGTCAAATTGATCATTTTTAATTGGGCTTAGGATTTAGGTTTAAAATTGGGTTCAATTAGGCTTGAATTTGGTTTCAATCAATCTTAGGCATATTGAATTTGAGTTTAAAATTAAAATTGGGGAAAATTGAGATCAAATTGGTGGACATTGAGGGTGAATTGAGGTAATTGGACCTTTAAGGGCAATTTGGGACTTTTGGTCAAAATTGGTCAAATTTATCAAATTGGACTCAATGAAGTGGTTTAGAACAGTTTGGGTCACCAGGGCTATTTTTGTAATTTTGGCATAATTAGTGGTATTTTGGTAGCTTTGAAGATTTTGGGATGTTTTGAGAAATTTGAGTGATTTCAAATGGGTTGAAATGATTTTTTAACAAATTTAGATATTTTGGTTAATTTGTGGGATTTTGGTCAAAATTGGGGTTTTCAAGGGTAGTTTGGTAAATTTGGGTATGTTTTGGGGGGTAGTAGGCTAGATTGAGTATTTTAATACGATTGGGGTTTCCAACCACACAACCACCCTACTTAAGCCATGGAACGATAGAATTCCCTACTTTGGGCCCTCCATGTACAGGTCTCAGCTAAACCTTAGCCTAGGGCTAGTGGCTTAGGGGACTATTTACGTTAGTTTCCCAAAAAGTTAAGGGACCAACTAAGCATATTTAAATAAAGCCTGAGGATGTGAGTGTAAGTGTAGGGTATCAAGTGTGTGTGTGTGTAAAACTGACCAAGGCCACATCACCCATTGTCCACCCTAAAACCAAACAGTCCTATGGGGACTCCCTTTGAGCTCCCCCATACTGGCCCCACCTACTAAATGTTAGAGGTTAGGACCAATATGTGGAACTTCAAATTTAGCAAAGAAGAGTTTAGAGTTTCTAATGGTGAGGGTTCCTTTACTAGTCCTCTAGGAATACTCAACAGGAAAGTCCTATGGTTAGACTGTAGGCTACTAAGGAGGAAACTAGACCTCAACCAAAAGTGAGGTCAACAAATGGACCGCCAATAGGTGTGGTGTGTCGGGCCGACAAATCGCATGTATTGGCGTTGAACAAAGAGATCAACAAAACTAACACTACTGTTTGAGTCAGCACACTCAGAATAGAGCAGAAAAAAGGTAGACGATTTTCGCTGGGGAGTAAGCAGAGACTCCCGCTGCGGAAAAAGTAAGGGGATTCTAATCCTGACTTTCTATATAGATGTTTATTGCAATGTATGTGATTATATGCTTAATTTCCTTAATAATGATTCTTACTTTGCAACAGTGCTAAAAACTTGATCTCAAGCAAAAGCTAGGTAAATTCTTTTCTATGAAATATATAAGAATAACGTTATAATATTTAAATATGAGATACTACAGAAGCATACGTATCGTTATCAAGTAATATAAGTCTTTTTGATTAAGTCCCAAATATCAAACACACAGGAAAAACATGATAATATTCACTGTACAAAATAAAAGAAATTACTTAGTAAAATATTCTTACTCAAACTAGAGATGCTATAATAGGAATGAAATTCAATTTTTTTTTTGTAATGTTTTTGGATAATTTAAATAAAGTAAGCAACTAATTAACTTAACTAAATACTTGCAAGATGAAAGCAATATAAATAAAATATTTTTTTACTTATCATGAATCAATGACAAGCATAAAAATTATGTTGTGGAAGCATTTTAATTGTGTTGTGCCAAATAGGGGCAATAATATTCTTTACCCTTACTACCTTACTAGAGATGAACATTGGCTAATATATAGTTTGAATAGTTTTAAAAACCGGTTAGGTAGGGAAGATACTAGCTCTCACTCTAGAGCTCCCTCCTCTCACTCTAGAGCCTCTCACTCTAGAGCTCCCTCTTCTCCCTCCACTTGGGGGCTAACATCTCGTATCAAAACTTAAAATTATAAATCAAACTGGGGGCTTTTGCTTGTCACTCTAAAGTCCTCAAATTCTACACCCATGAAAGTTTATTTCCCTATTTATTTGCACTTAACCCCATGAACTATATTCTCATCCATGAAATCAAATGTTATTCTTAACATATGTTGACTGAGACAATACCATCTCAGATCTTACATGTTCTCACAACATGTAACAACACAAAAGGTATTAACATCTTAATTGGCCAAATCAAAAAGTAAATGAAGCACAAGGTTTCAAATCATCACAACTTCTTCCAACGTTAAAGTCTAATACTTCACACAACTTCCTTTCAATACTTAATCATTTATCATTTTAAGGAAAAAGACAAAGAAAACTACTCATAATTCATGGAGAAAACACAACCACAATTGAGTTTAAAAGTAGAAATCATGCTCACAAACAAGAAATATAAATTAAAACCAAATGCAGTCACAAAGGTAAATACTAATCTCAAATCCTCTCCACCAAATGTCTTGAAGTTCCTTTGAATTCTCTTCCTTCACTCACAATACAAACTAAAACTCAAAATAAAATAAAAAGGTAGGCGGCGGCGGCGGTGATGGGCGGTAGCGGCGACGGTTACTAGGATGAATGATGGCTTTTGGATGTGGATCGACCTCTCTCTCTTGATGATCCAAGTCTTCTTTAATAAAAATCCAAGAGGTGTCTTAGTGTCTCTTCAAAATATGTCTCCATTCAATGAATCTTCTAGAAGTTGGCTCCTTTCAAAAGTCAAATGAATGAATTTTTGTGTCCATGAACTATTTCCCAAATTTTTAACAAGGGTTGTCAAAAAGTCGTCAAAATTAAATAAATCATCAAATAACTGCTTCTGGCGCTTAAGCATGGGGGTACCTAGCGCTTAGGCATGGCTCTCTCTGAATAACTAGAGCGTAAGCGCGAGTACTGGGTGCTTGGGCGCCTCAGTTCATTTTTTTTGCACCTCTTCATTTTTGCTCCAAATTTGATCATTTTTCACCCATTTTACCATTTTTCATCTATTTGATTATACCTGAACAAAAAACACACAAATACCTTTCACAAAAATAGGTATAAAAATGTGTATAAAATACTATATACTATATATTTTAGGTGTAACAAAATCCCCCAAACTTAAAATGTTACTTGTCCTCAAGTGACACTTCAATTTTTTAAAAACTAAATAAATAGATTATGAATATGAGTTTCTTTAGGAGTTTCTAAAATTTTATAGGAGTTACCAAAACTTTGATGTAGAAATTTAATATTTAATTTAGAAAAAAATATTAGTAAATGAGACCATTTGAAGTGATTTAAATGATAAATTTTAAATATTATAAGTCTGAAAATATGACCTGAAAATATGACTTTCTATCTAGTTCAGAAATATTGTAGATTCTCCAAATATAGAGTTTAGACATTCTATAATCTTTACTTAAAAATTTTATTAAGCATAATTTTACTTATTATATTATATCCTTAAGCTTAAGAGTTTCTCAAGTCTTTTACTTTAAAAAAATCTGATGTGCAACCAATTTTTGATTAGGCACTAATCCTCAAGCTTATCCCTCCTTTTTCAAATTTTATTTTCTTTTTCTTTTTCTTTCTCTTTGTTTTTTTTCTTTTTCAATTCTTCTTTTCAGGCAAGGATTAATATATCTGAATAGACCTTTAATGATTTTGAATTTCACTCTTGCTTTCCCAAAGCAAAGAGTTGATATATTTCTTTTACTTAAAAACATAATAATAGTTTTGAAAATTATTTTTAATAATAGAAATTTAAGTTTTAAAAATAAAAGTCTAACTCTTTTACATTTTTTAAAAATACAATTTCTCCTACTAAAGATAATTACACCATGTTTATCATTTCCACACTAAAACAATTTTAACTTTAAGTTTTTCTTCATTACTATAAATTTTAACTAAATTATCTTACTCATTTATATACTCAAAATTTTACTTCCCTAATATAACTTCAAATATATGATCATTTTTCTTCAAATCAAAATCAAATTAATTTGAAATACATTCGAGAACAAATAAATTTCAAGTCTTCAGAAAATTTTCATCCCTCCCCCAAACTTAAATTTTTAATAGCAATAAAACATTTTAGTAGCACATATAAATATTAGCAGGAATGAAAACAAGTAAGGAATGAAAACTAAAAATAACATGCTAGCAAAAAAATTTATATCCTAAATATGCTAGTACAAAAATTAAAAACATGAGTGAAAATTAAAGGGATCAAATTTTAACTTACTTAACATTTAGAGATTCATTAGACTTTTATGCAGTGGAGGATATCATAAAAGTAAACAAACACACTAACAAACATAAACAACTGCAACATAAAGAAAACATCTTGTAGTAAATTGAAAATTTAAAGCATGAAGTTTTTAAGTTAAAGTTAGCAATATTCTAAACTTTCCTGAGATCAGAATTAAGTTCAAGACAAACTAACTTAAAATACTAAACAACACAGTTAACATAATTACTACCACCAAAAACAAAAATACATTACAACAATGTGTAACAAAATAAAACACAAACAAAACTAACTGTCTCAAATACAATACAAAACACAACAAAAGTACAGTATAAATGCACCACAAATAGTTCAAATCAATACATAAAAACAAAATTAAACTATAAATTCTAGTCTAATAATCTTTATCTCCTGCATCACTTTCATCACAACGCCAAGAAGTTGCAGGCTCATATGATGGATATCTTGGATATTAAGGGAAAAATACATCTTGGTTACCTCTCCTGAGGTTTTCCATAGCTAAGTTGTATTCTTCCTCATAATCACTACGTCTCCTCATATACCCATTCATATGTTATGTAAAATTTTCTAAATTTAATACCTTATCCGCAGTGTAGTTAACGTTGTCCAAAATCTTTTGTAATAGTTGTGACTGAGAATCAGATCCAGAAGTTGTGAATAAGATTTCACATTCACACTGGTAATAGGCTTGAGTGGCTGCAATATCTCCTCTCAATTATCAAATCTAACTTTAGCCTGCTCGCATAAAGAAGAGATCAATGATGCAAATCCCAAGCCCCGCAGTATTAACGACAGCAACAAAAGTGGTGATAACATTATAAATCAAAGCTCCAATGTCGATGGGCTTGAACTGTTGGATGCAATAGTTCAAAGTTGCTCGATCACAAGTTACTTCACTAAAATGATTGGTAGCCAGCAGACGAGCAGATATGAAATAGTGTTATGCCTTTGCAGTGGCATCTAACTTTAAAGTGGGGAAATTGACTCCTCTCTCATTGGTTATCTTCCATAATCCTCTTCCTCCAGTCAACGTTGAAATTATCTAATCTAAATCCTCCTCATTTGGGCTATAGTTTGAATAAAAAACACAAAGTACTAAGGGTTAATTGATAAAATTGATTTATTACCTCAGATGAAAAAGGCACCGTCTTTCCTCTAACCATGACTCCTTCTTCAGCTTCGGGGAGATTTGCATAGAACTCCTGCACAACAGAAACCGCTGCTATAACAGAAAAACAACATAATCGCTCCCATTGGCGGCAAACAATCAGATCTTCTACAGCTCCTCCCAGACTTATAAAACAATGCCCAGAAATCAACTTTCTCAATTGTAGTGCATCACTGTTTTGATCTTGAGCTCTAGTACTAACAAACTTGCTTGAATCAAATTGGGCCTTTCCTTTGCTCCTCTTCATTCTTGGTGCCATTTCTAAAAAAATATATAAAATTCACAATAGGTTCCAAATTCAACTCTAAATTACTAAACTTAACTCCTAAAATCTTAAACTACCAAATCCATGTATTTTCCATAGATTTTTCTTAAATTTTCACCATGAATAGGGATTTTTGAGGAGATCAAGAATGTGCTCAAAATACATAGTGAAAATAAAAATTTTTTACATAGGAGTGAAACTCTTACCTCAAGGATATCTAATCTAGAAATTTTTCTCCAAATCACCAAGAAATCTTCAAAATAGGGTGTGCCCTAACTTCAAAATCGTGATAGCTCGAGGAAGGGGATGAAGTTGAGGGGCGAAATTGAAGATTTTGGACCGAATTTTCACTTAAAACTATTCGCAAACCAGTTTACATGAACCGACGCTTAGGTGCAAATGGTTCAGTGCTTAGACGCCCGTCTTTCGGTTTAGGCAGTGCTTAAGCGCAGGGTCTTGGCGCTTAGGCACCAGTGCACAAATTTTGATTTTTTTGTTTATAAGTGAAATGCACTTCTGTCCTAAGTCAACCAACCCTACATGGTCTCATAACTCTTTAATAACTAATTTCTTCCCTTTCAACTCTCCTCTTACTCAAGATTCACCAATCTTAACTAATTCAATTCAACATAAAATAACACAAAATTTTCACAAAAACAAACACTTATATTCATTCATGAATAATTAAAAATAATTTTAATACATAAATTCTCAATCCAAATAGACTTGGATGAGAAAATTCTTAAACACAAAGACTAGATAATGATAATGTCAAAAATATATTAAGCAAACTTAACATTAACCAAACAAACACTAAACACACAAACACTAAACAAAGAATTTAATTCCACTTTCCATTTGGTGGAACAAATCTTTGCCTATCATTAGTTCTCCATCAGCATTTGGAATGTAAATCTGATAAAACGGACGGTGGTTAATAACTCTGGTTGAATCTTCTTCAATCCATTTGTTCTTCAAATACATAGTCTTGTCTGTTTCTTTTATAAAACTGGTATGGCTAAAGTGCATCTTAAGTTGCCATCCCATATGATCCAAATGTGCATTAACTTCCATTACTTTCACTTTAATGGAAGCCATGTCAGCCTCAATTTTAGTGATTTTCTCCGCTACTCCTTCGATACTAACAACCAGTAAATATTTATACAACTCTTGTGCACTTTGACTAATGAGTTTATTTCTCATTGCCTCCTTCTTTTTCTTCAAATCACTCTCCCAAGATGACATTTTCCCAAAACTCTCTCTTTTTACTTAGAATTTAGGGTTAAAATTGAATTATGGTAAAAATCCTTACACAACCCCTCTATTTAGAGGCTCCATACTCCCTTATAACTCCTAGGCACGTCCTAGAACTGTTATCCCATGTTAAAGCCAACCAAATCACGGTTAAAACTTCTAGAAACCAAAATTTTCCATGTTTTTAACTACTGCGCCTAAGCGTCGGACATTGACGCTTAAGCGTTAGTGCTCAATTTAGCATAGGTCAACTTAACGTCCAAAATACACTTTCTAACATGTCTAAGTCATCTCTTAAGGTCTTAGAATATTCACTAAATCATTATATATTCAAAATATTACTAATATTTTCTAAATCAAACTCAATAACAAAATAATAAAAACAAACAGAGCGCTTGGTTTGACGTCGTCAGCCCGACGTAACTAGTGCTTATTCTGATTGACCCAACGTCATAAAGTCATTTAATTTAAGTTGATTGATCCGATTTTTTTGTTGAGATAGATTGTGTAAAATTTAATTAAACATAATCAATTAATATTTGGATTCTACGCAAGTCTACGCATCGTTATCAAGTAATAATGAACTTTCTATTTAAGCCCTAAATATCGATCCTACAGGAAAGGTTTAAATTGAAAATGACAAATTTGCTAAGAAATTCACAGAAAGTCAATTGAAATCACTGTCACTAACTTCAATTGTTGAGATGTAATCAAAATTAAATTTCTAAACTATTATCAAATCAAATATGCAAAATTTAAAACAATAAATACTAATATATTAACTATGTTTATATAACGGAGTTTTTTTATGTGAAAAAGCATCCTTCCCACTACAATGTGGCTATGGTAAAATGAGATGAGATAAATGTTCATAATATGTATTGTGCCAAATAAGAGCAATTTCTACCCTAATGTAGTGCATAGAAAATCATTGGCTAATCTCAGTGTTTAGTCCCTAATTCCGTGGCTAGGCTAGGAGGATACTGGCTCCCACTCCAGAGCTCTCACTTCCCTTCACCTGAAGGCTAGCTCTCGCTTCAGTTTTTAAATACCAAGACTGAATTGAAGATTTTAGTTTGTCACCCTAAAGGTTCTCCAATTCTACACCCAACTAAAAATATTTCCCTATTTATTTGCACTTAATTTTATAAATGATGTTCTCCTTCATGAAATCAAATGTGATCCTTACTCTGTTGTAGAACTCATACTCCATTTCCCAGATCATATGTTTCACAACACATTTTAACAATTCAATTGGTCAGATTGAAAGGTAAATTAAGTTTAGAGTTGAAAAATCATCACAATTTATTTTACAATTTAATATTGGGACATTCATATTATCTCTTCATTTCACCATATCTCATTGTAGGGAGAAAGATAGAGGGAACTACTCAAAATTCATGAGAAAGAAATAACAAAATACAAATTTCATATATAAAAGAAAGTTCATACAACCCTGATAAACAAATAATACTTATCTGAAAACTCTTTCTCAAAGAAAATCATTTGTAGCCTTTCCTTAGAAATGCAAGAAGAAGATATCTCTCACTTTTCTCCTTCTCCAACACTCTTACAGAAAGTTTCACACTAAATCTCACCACAAAAACTCTAAGCTATGAAAGAAAAATTACTAATTGACTCCAATATGGAAGTGGAATGGAATGATATGGTGTGAAAAATGAACGTAGAGCAGCGAAAAATGTAGAGGAGCGCTTTTTCTGATGAAATTTGGTCCCAAATAGAACCCAAGGTCAGTTCTCCAAGAGGTGCCTCCAAAAACTCTTCAAAAAATTGTCCAAATACAGCTAACCTTCTAGAAACGGGGTCTGCACCACCTTTGGCACCATCGGCGCTGAGTAAAATATCTCCGCGTTAATTTGTTCTGCGTTGTCGGCGCTGCCCTCGGCAATGCCGGCACTGAGCATTTCTTCAAAAATGTCATTTTGACTCCAAATTTCATCCTTTTTGCTTCCTTTTTGCTTTAAGCCCTAAAAATCAACAACCTAAAAGAAAATATCAAAATACCTTCCATTAAAGTGTAATATCATCAAAAATAGATATAAAATATGGGTCTAAAAATGCATATATTTTTGGTATACAAAATCCCCCAAACTTACATGTTACTTGTCCTCAAGTAACTCCTTTACTACATAAGAAATATGACTTATAATAAAGACCTTAACTTTTAGACTTCCATATTTTAGTTTTCCAAATATAATAGTATAACTTAAGAAAAGTTCAAAACCACTCCAGTTAATACTAATGGTGTAAAGATATTCAATAATTAAGTCTAAGGTTTATGATCCACTATTTCTTTCAAAAAAAATTACAATTTGTTATATTAATGCACTTAGCAAATTCATATGAAAAAGAACTTCATAAAACTTTATTAATAATTAAGTTAACATTCAAATAAAAAGTTTAGAAAATGTGTTCAAGTCTTTTTCCTTAAGTTGATTCAAGTGAAGCCAATTTTTAATTAGGCATCTCCTCAAGCTTCTCCCCATATATATATTTTTTTCTTTTTCTTTTCTTTTTTCCACTCCTTTCTTAAAGCAAAGTTCTGATATAAATATTTTACTCAAAAATATAATAATGGTTTTGAAAATTATTTTTAATAAGAGAAATTTAAGGATTGAAAATAAAAGTCTAACCCTCCTATATTTTTCAAAAATACAATTTCTTCTACTAAAGATAATTACACAATATTTATCATTTCTACAAAAAAAATTTGTAACTTCATGTTTTTCTTCATTACTATAGGTTTCCACTAAATTCTTTTACTCATTTCTATATTCAAAATTATACTTCCCTAATATAACTTCATATACATGATCATTTTTCTTCAAATCAAAATAAAATTTATTTGAAGTACAATTGAGAACAAATAAATTTTTAAGTTCTTTAGAAAATTTTTTTCCTCTCCCAAACTTAAATTTTTAAAAGATTTTTACATGAAGAGCTTTAAAAATGAAGGGTAAAAGAAAGCAGGAAATACATAAAAAAAATTTATACCTATTGGAGATTTTGATTTTTGAACATAAATTTTGGAAATACTGCAGATGCTAAAATTAAATTAAAGGCTAAAAACATTAAATTGCACATAATACATATAAAATTTGCTGAGAAATAGCTAATCTCAAAATAGAACAGAGTGCTAAAAATAATAACAGAACTAAACTAAATTCTAAAAATGAAAACTTTCTTCCACATTACAGTTTCACATAACATAACAAACAAAGTCTAAAAAACATCACAACACAAATAATACAATCACACAGTACAAACACAAACAAACAAACAAAAAGTTACGACTTCATCTACATCCAACTTTTGCTGCTGATATGGAGTAAACACAGGGTGAACAGGGAACAGAACTGAATGCTCTCCCCTTAGGTATCTAACTAAAGCATCATCATAAGCAGCATCATACTCAAATTTTTGCTGAATTAAATCATCAGTGTGAGCATCTCTGGTTTCCATATTATGCATCTTATAATCCATCCTCAAAATATCTCCATGTTGTATCATCATTTGATCCAAAAGTTCTCTGTTGCTGGGGTCACTAGAAGTAGGTCCATGAGAGGTAGAAGGAATATATCTAGCCTTACTACCAGATCTCTAATTAACATGAGATTCATATGTCTTGATGTTAGTAGGCCCAATAGGTCTCTATGGCTCAATCCTCTCCTCATCAGGTCTAAAATCAACTCCTGCCTACTCACAAAGTGTGTAAATAAGAGCAGGGTGTGTCAATCCACCAGAAGTCTCTACCAGAGCAATAGATCGAGTGTTCATATTAATAATATAGCCCACATTTATGTCCATAAATTGCTGAATACAATAGTTCAGGATTTGTCTATCTTTGGTCACCTCACTATGATGGTTCATCGGAATCATTCTTCCAGAAATAAAATAATGTCAGGCCTTAGATACTACATTTAAACTAGTACGGGGGAAGTTAACTTTAACTCCGTTTTTTATTTTCTAAGCCCCTTTCTCACTAGTTAGAAAAGAAATAACTTCATCTAAAGCCTGATCTGTAACAGAAATAGAATGATAATGGCATCTATACACATCTTCTACAAAATAAAACTCATTTATTTTCTTTGGAGTAAATTCTACTCTTTTTCCACAAATAAATACATAATCATCAGAAGCTTCAGGAAGGCTGGCATAAAATTCCATTACAATCCCAGCTATCGCATCAGCAGTAAAATAGCAGAAGTTTTCCCATTGCCGAGCAATAATCAAACATTCAACTTCTCCTCCTGGATTTTTAAAACCTCGGTCCTGAATTACTTTGTTATTTTCACAAATGCTATGAAATTGAGCAGTGGCTCTAAAGCTAACAAATTTTTGTTCGTCATCTTCTACTTTCCTTTTGCTCGATCTAGGTGCCATAAGAAATCTAAAACATTTTAAAAAATCCAAATAAATTCTAAAATTTAGAAAATCAAAATGTAAAATATTTTAAACTTCAAATCACTATATAAGAGTTCATCACCAAAGAATTTTCTCAAAAATTTCTAAAAAAATGTTTCATATTTTCGGATCCATGCAATGTGAGATAAATCCTTGGTGAAAATAAAAAAAATTGGTTTAAAGTATAGCTCTTACCTAGAGAAGATGAAATCTGATGTTTTTTAGCCTCTAAATCACCTCAACCACAATCAAGCCCTAGCCACCCAAACCGATGGTTGAAGATGACTTAAGCGTAAAAATGGTGGCCAGAGTAAAAATTGCAAATTTTCAGGCGTTAAAATTTGCTGTCGGGTCAAGGGCGCCGTCAGTGCCGATTCCAGCGCCGTCGGCACCGAAGGCCCGAAAATTTCATATTTTGATTTTTTTATTTTCAATTTCCTATCGACTTACTCCAAAATTTTTAGTTTTTTAAACACAAATTTTTATCTAATAATAATTCACAAAATAAAGCATTTCACCAACACAAATTTTCACAAACAACAACAAACTAACTGAAGGTACACTTTTTACAAACATATTTTTTAATTACACAATCACACATATTAAACAAACTAATTATAAATCAGTGTTGAAATCAAGCTACAACACCAAACGCTTTCACAAAACTATACACACAATCAATGTTCAGAATTCTAAAGCAAAAAAAAAAAATTAAACCAAATTAAACCCACACAATTACACTAAATGTATATAATGTTCTAAAATAGATAGAGAATTTAAAGTTTTCAATTATTACGCCTCTTCTTCAGTGCTTTCTCCTCCTTTGATATCTCTCATAGATTGGTAATGAACATATAAGTTGTAGAAGGATCGATACGGGAATTAATCTGTCGAATTTTCTCCGATCCACCCATTTTCTTTAAACATCCGAACTAATCCTGCTTCAAAAGTTTTAGTGTGATCAAAATTTTTGTTCATTTTCCAATCTAGGTGATCAAAAAGGTATTTAAGATCTCCTAATACATTCATAATACTCTGAAGTTTCCTTTCAATTTTCTTCAATTTCTTTCCAAAGTAAGCGAACTTTCAACTGTTGGTGATATTAATGGAGTTGAAGCATGTGAAGATTGATCTATGATGGCTTCTATTACTTCATTTCTATTTCCACAATAATTCTCATCTATAAGATTCATGGGCTCCTAAGGTAATAAAGTCTTTTCCCAACTTTTATATGGAACTTAGGCTTGACTGCAAATAAAAAGATGGTCTCTGAAGTTTCCTTTCAATTTTCTTCAATTTCTTTCCAAAGTAAGCGAACTTTCAACTGTTGGTGATATTAATGGAGTTGAAGCATGTGAAGATTGATCTATGATGGCTTCTATTACTTCATTTCTATTTCCACAATAATTCTCATCTATAAGATTCATGGGCTCCTAAGGTAATAAAGTCTTTTCCCAACTTTTATATGGAACTTAGGCTTGACTGCAAATAAAAAGATGGTAGATGGTAGATGGATGCCCAAGTCCATGAATTGGTCCATTAGTAAGAACACCCATAATAGATTTAAATATAATAGACCCTATATCAATGGGTTTTTCCGTTTGAATGCAGTAATTTAAAATAACACATTCTTTGGTGACTCTACTAATTTTCATAGTAGGGAGTAATTTTGCAGCAATGAAGAAATGTCATTGCTTCAAAATTGGATTAAGTAATGAAGTGGAGAAACTAACATATCCTTCATCTCGTATCTCCCACATATCACTTTCATCCGTCAGAAGATTATACACGTCTTGCATCAAATCTCATGTAGGGATGAAATTTGTATAATGACAGATTGAAATGTTGTATATCATATACAATTCATTAATCCTTGCAGAAGTAAATGGTACAGCCTTACCTCGTATGAAGACAAAACCTTGAGTAATTCCATGTAAGTTTGCATAAAACTCTTTCACCACAGGTACGACAACCGCAGACATAGTGTAACACAGAACTTCCCAATGCCTTTACAAAATGATTTTATCAATCGGACCAGTAGGATTGATTACTCCATGATAAACAAATCCTATTTTCTTGATCAATCTCCTCTTCATAATAACTTTATCGTATAATCGCTGCGTGTCGAAACTAATAAACTTTCTTTTGTTGAAAACTCCATACCTTAAAGTATTTATGGAATTGGAATCCATGGAATCCAAAAATAGGAAGTTACTAGGTGTCCAAGGATGTTTCTAGGCCTTTTTAAACTCGTCTCGACAGTTATTATAAAGTAAAATCGCTCAAAAACCCGCTAAAAATCGTCTAAAATCGTCCAACTGCACTCGACACTGTCGGCGCTCCCGATTGGAGCTACCGGCGCTGATGTTCGTTATCTAGGGTGTCGTTGGTGCTAATGGCCAAAATTGTGATTTTCATTTTTTTTTATTCAATTCGATTCCAAATTTTCCTCCAATACCAATATTTGACTTAATTTATAATAAATTCAATTGTGTAGAATTATTATCTACTAATATATAAGACACTTAACAAACTAAATAGTAATACATAACAATATAAGTATGGTTGTCTCCCACAAAGCGTTTGGTTTAACGTCGTCAGCCCGACATACCATTTGTTTAGTTGGGTTGACTTAACATTAAAACTTTCTTAAATTGAGGTATGTGCCCTTCATAATAATGTTTCAAATGATGCCCATTAACTTTAAATAACTTTCCAGTGTTAGGATCTTTAATAACAATAGTTCCATAATGATAGACTTTAATCACTTTAAATGGTCCTAACCATCTGAATTTTAGTCTAGGAAAACTTTTAAAGTCCTAACCATATCGATCCTAACTAAAAGCTTTTAAAGTCCTAATCCATATCGATCCTGATTGGTTAGGACCATTTAAAGTCCTAACCATATCGATTATATGGGGAAGGTTTAAATTGGAAATGAAAAATTTGCTAGGAAATTCACAGAATAGGAAATTCACAGAAAGTCACTAATTTCAATTGTTGAGATATAATCAAAATTAAATTTCTAAACTATTATCAAATCAAATATGCAAAATAAACTATTATCAAATCAAATAAATCTTCAAACAATAAATACTAATCTAGTAATTATGTTTATGTAACGAAGATTTTTATGTGAAAAAGAATCCTTCCCACTACAATGAGGCTATGGTAAAATGAGATGAGATAAATGTTCATAATATGTATTGTGCCAAGTAGGAGCAATTTTAATTCTCTACCCTGATACAGTGCATAGAAAATCATTGGCTAATCTCAATTTTAGTCCCTAAATCTGTGGCTAGGCTAGGAGGATACTGGCTCCCAGTCTAGAGCTACCACTTCTTTTCACCTAAAGGCTATCTCTCACTTCAATTTTTAGACACTAAGATGAATTGTTAAGTTCAGAGTTGAAAAATCATCACAATTTATTTTACAATTTAAGATTGGGAAATTCATATTATCTCTTCATTTCACCATATCTTAAAGTAGGGAGAAAGGTAGAGGGAACTACTCAGTCTACATGAGAAAGAAATAACAAAACACAAATTTCATATATAAAAGAAAGTTCATACAACACTGATAAACAAACAATACTTTTTTGAAAACTTAAACTCTTTCTCAAAGCAAATCCTAGCCTTTCCTTAGAAATGCAAGAAGAAGATATCTTTTACTTTTCTCCTTCTCCAACGCTCTTACAGAAAGTTTCACACTAAATATCACCACAAAAACTCTAAACTATGAGAGAAAAATCATTAATTAACTCCAATATAGAAGTGGAATGGAATGATGTGGTGCGAAAAATGAAAGTAGAGGAGTGAAAAACGTAGAGGAGGGCTTTTTCTGATGAAATTCGGCCCCAAATAGAGCCCAAGGTCGGTTCTCCAAGAGGTGCCTCCAAAAGCTCTTCAAAAGTCATCTAAATACATCGAACCTTCTAGAAACGGGGTCTGCACCGCCTTTGGCACTGTCGGCGTTGAGTAAAAAATCTCCGCGTTAATTTGTTCTGCGCAGTTGGTGTTAAGCATTTCTTCAAAAATAGCACTGTCGGCACTGAGCATTTCTTCAAAAACGTCATTTTGACTCCAAATTTCATTCTTTTTGCTTTCTTTTTGCTTTAAGCCCTAAAAATCAACAACTTGCAAAAAAAACATCAAAATACCTTCAATTAAAGTACAATATCATAAAAAATAGTTATTAAATATGGGTCTAAAAAGGCATATATTTTTGGTGTATCATTGATCACCTAAAAAGTAGGATTTCAGCCTGTGACCATTCACTTTGAATAATTTATCAGTTTTAAGATGTTTGATATTCGTAGCTCCATAGAGATAAACTTTTATCACAACAAATGGGCCCATCCACCTGGGCATAAGTTTGTCTGAAAATAATCTTAACATTGCATTATAAAGAAAAACATGTTGCCCTGGTTGAAAGTTGTTAGTAAGAATCCTCTGATCATGCCACATCTTCATCTTTTTTTTATAAATCTTAGCACTTTCATAAGATTCATTCCTTATCTCTTCAAGCTCATTCAATTGCAATAACCTTTTCTCACCAGCATCCTTTAAATTGTAATTAAATTCTTTAATAGCCCAATATGCTTTATGCTCAAGTTCAACTGGTAAGTGACAAGCTTTCCCAAATATTAGCCTGTAAGTTACGTATGCAGTCCTATAAGCCCACAAAGCATAATCAAGACCAATCAATTTTAGTTGGACTTACAGATTTTTTCAATATTCTTTTAATTTCATGATTGGATAATTCAGTCAAACCACTTGTTTTAGGATGATAAATATTTCTTTAATAACTTATCCATTATTGCATTTCTGAAATGATTTTCCCGCCAGTTATAATTACTCTCGCCATCCCAAATCTACAAAATATATTTGTTCTTAAAAACTTTACAACACTGAGCATCACATCGAGGTAAAGCAACAACTTCTATCCATTTTGATACATAATAGACTGCTGACAATATATATAAATTTCCAAAAGATGGTATAAATGGTCCTATGAAATCTAATCCCCAAATATCATCTAATCCCCAAATATCATATCAAATATTTCAACTTTTAACACATAATTGAGGGGCATCTCATTCCTCCTAGAAATATTGCCTACTCGTTGACATCGATCACAAGTTTTGACATAAGCGTTAGCATCTCTAAAGATTGAAGGTCAATAAAATTATTATTGTAAAAATTTGTATGTTGTTTTATCAACACCAAAATGTCCCCCAAAATCAGAATTATGATATTTTTGTATAATTTCCTAAGTTTCTTCTAAAGGCAAATATCTTCAAATAATTAGATCATTTCCTTGTTTATATAAAAACGGGTCATCCCAAAAATAAGTCTTAGCTTCAGTAAAGATTTCCTCTTTTGTTGGCATGTCATTCTATAAGGTATCACTAACAATGAAATTCTCAATATCGACATGCCATGGAACACACCACTCATTAATATTAAATAATTCCTCATCTGGAAAATGTTCAACAATCTCTTTTTCATAACAGAATGGTTTCTCTAATTCAAACATGGACATATAACCAACAATTTGATTCTCTGCTACTTTCTTATCTACTATCACAAAGTCAAATTCTTGCAACAGAAGAATCCATCTTATCAGTCTTGGCTTTGCATCCTTCTTTTTCATTAAATACGTATGCACAATACAATTAGTTCCAATTAAGTACGATCTAAATTTATCAAAATTATATACTATTGCTAATAAATCTTTCTCGGTTGTGGTATAATTAATTTGAGCTTCATTAAGAGTTCTACTAACATAATAGATAACTTTAAAAATCTTATCATATTTTTGTTCTAAAACTGCACACATTAATTCAAAAGGTTTATCCCAATTTGGTGAAACAATAATTGGTATAGTGACTAATTTTTCTTTTAATAATTCAAAAGCTTTTAAGCACTCTTCATCAAAATTAAAAATCATTTTTTTTCAAGTAAAAGGCATAAAGACTTAACAGTTATTGAAAAGAATTTAACATACCGCCTGTAGAATCCAGCTTGTCAAAAAACTTTCTTCACACTTGTTGGGTAAGATAAATTAGAGATCACTTGAATTTTTGCAGGGTCTACTTCCATACAATTTTTTGAAATTTGATGTCCCAAAATTATTTCTCCTACTACCATAAATTAGTAAAGACTAATTTTTTTCTTCACGGTGCTTAAGAAATTTTGATAAATATTCTAAACATGATTCAAATGAAGTTCCAAATAATAAAAAATAAATATTGAAAAATCATCCATAAGTCATCCATAAGAACTTCAATCCATTTTTCAATTAAATCACAAAAAATAGGCATACATCTTTGAAATGTAGCAGGTGCATTACATAAACCAGAATACATTCTTCTAAAAGCAAATGTACCATAAGGACCGGTAAAAGTTATTTTTTCTTGATCCTTAGGAGCTATTTTTATTTGGTGATAACCAGTATGTTCATCCAGAAAACAAAAGTATTTATGCCCAGCTAGTCTATCCAGCATTTGATCTTGAATGGGTAATAGAAAATGATCTTTCCTAATAGCGATATTTAGTTTCTATAATCAAAGCATATTTTTCATCCTGTGATTTGTCCAGTTAGTATTAACTTGTTATGTTCATTCAAAGTCACAGTCACTCCTCCTTTCTTAGGAATGTAGTGAATTGGACTAACCCACGCACTATCTGAAATAGAGTAAATAATTCCAACATCTAACCACTTTAAAATTTCTTTCTTAATAACTTCTTTCATAACAGGATTCAATCTCCTTGAGGATCAGCCCTGGGTTTGCAGTTATTTTTCATATGAATTCTATGCATACAAATTAAAGGACTGATTCTTTTTATATACGTAATTGTCCATCCAATATCTTTCTAGAAATTCTTTAAAGTTTTCATCAAACTCATTTCTTCTTCTGAAGTTAATTTTGAGGAAATTATAATAGGTAATGTTAAGGAATCACCTAAAAAGACATACTTCAAATGTTCAGGAAGTAACTTTAACTCAAGCTTAGGAGGTTTTTCAATTGATGGACAAAAAGATATATCTTTTTCTATCGTGTCCAAAAATTCAAAACTTTCTCGAACATAATTTAAATCTTCCTTATATAAATCTTCAAATTGATCTAATTCCTCTTCTTGCTTGTGTTCTGACTCTTTCATTTCAGATTTCTCTTCATAAGTTGTTTTAAAATCACATTCACTTAAACATTTTATCACATCCATTCTATAACATTCGCCATCTTTACATTTTGCAGAGTATTTCATTGATTTAGAAATATTAAATGCAACTGTCTGATCATTGATGCACATATATAATTCTCATTTCTACACATCTATCATTGCTCTTCCTATAGCTAAGAAATGTCTCCCCAAAATGATAGGTATCTCTTTATCTTCCTCCATTTCTAGCACAATGAAATCAACGTAAAAGATAAATTGATTCACTTTCACTAGAAAATCTTCTATAACTCCATTAGGATAGATAATTGAATGATTTGCTAACTGCAGAGTTACAATAGTAGGGGATATTTCTCCTAATATTAGTCTTTTAAATATTGATAATGACATAAGGTTGATGCTTGCACTTAAGTTACATAAAGCTTTCTCATAAAATTTGTCTCATATTGCACATGGAATTGTGAAGCTACCAAGATCTTTAAGCTTTTCAAGAAGCTTTTTCTGAATTATAACACTACACTCCCCACTAAGTGTAGCAGTCTCATTATCTTTGAACTTCCTTTTCCTATTAAGAATATCCTTCATAAACTTCACATATGTTAGCATTTATTCTAAGGCTTCAGCAAATGGGATATTAATTGTAGGCTTCTTAAAAATTTCTAGAAATTTTAAAAATTGTTTATCCAACTTTTGTTGTCGAAGCCTTTGAGGAAATGGAGGTGGTGGTTTTTCCAAGTCAACTTTATGTGGAGAAATAGGTCTCTCTAAACCTCTCGGAGCATCTTCTTTTGGTTCTTCAATATCTTCTCTCTCTACTTCAGTCTCTTTTTGAACTCTACCTTCCAATTATCTTCTGCTTCTAAGTTGAACTACTTTTACTTGTTCTTTATTCTGGTCTTTTGGATTTGCTTCTATATTGCTAGGAAGTGTTCCTTGGGATCTATTATTTCATGAATTTGCTATTTGTCTCAACTGATTCTCAATATTTCTAATTGTAGTTCTAATTGTAGCTTCTAATTGTAGCTCCTTGACTTTGTAACTGATTTATCATTTGTAACACCACTTCTTCTATAGACAACTTCTTCTCCTTAAATTGTAGATTATTGTTAAAACCTCGAGTATAAGTAGGCCTATAATTACTATTCCCTTGGTTGCTCCAATGGTTGTTCCAATTTTCCAATGTGTTTACTTGGTTGTTTCCCCATTGCTGATTATTACTAGCTGAAGTATTATTCTAGTTAAAGTTGGGATGGTTCTTCCAACCTAGGTTATAATAGTTTAAATATAGATTATTCTGCTTGTTGTTTATGGCATTCAAAATTTTTAATGATGCTTGAGAATCTACCAGTTGGCCTAATGAATTCCCTTCAATCATTGCAATTGGTTAAGAAAAATTCATTCCAAATTAGTCTAACTTCCTTGAAATTGAAGCAACTTTATTTGCTAAAATTGCAAAAGCATCAATTTTATGAACATTGGCTACTTTCTTAAGATTTACCCTTTTAGAAGGCCATTGAAAATTATTTGTAGTCATATCTTCAATTAAAGCATAGGCGTCATTAAATGGTTTTGACATCAATGAACCACCATCAGCGACATCAAAAATAGATCTAAGAGATCCAACTAATCCATTATTAAAAGTTTGAATTATTAACCAATCTGGTATAGCATGGTGTGGACACTTTCTTAAGAGTTCGTTAAATTGTTCCCATGCTTCATAAATAGATTCCCCTTCAAATTGGTAAAAAGATGTAATATCATTTTTAAGCTTCGCAGTTTTTTATAGTGAAAAATATTTAGTAAAGAATTTATGCGCTAAATCACCCCAAGTTTTGATAGATCCAGATGATAACGAATGTAACCATATCTTAGTCTTATCCCTCAGTGAGAAAGGAAAGAATCTACGTCTTATAACATCATTTGATGCATCATCTTATTTAAATGTAGTACACAATTCTAGAAAATTGACAAGATGTAAATTTGGATCTTTAGTTGTTGCTCCCCCAAACTGATTATTTGATACAATTTGGATAATAGTGGGTTTAAGCTCAAATGAATTAGCCACTATAGCGGGTTTTTGAATACTACAATGAAGTTCATCCACCATAGGGTTTGCAAAATCTTTTAAGGGTCTAGACTCTTAAGCATTTTGATTATTTTGATTTGTCATTTCTTGAAAATTTTCAGTAATTTTTTATTTTTTAATTTTTCTAATAGTTCTTTCTAATTCATAATTGTAAGGCACAAGTCCTATGAAACCTGAACTGTACATACATTACTATGAAACACATAAAATAAAATATAAAACATAAAAATAAAAAAAAACACACAAACAAGAACTTTATATAAAAACAACTCTATAATATTCCTATAATAAATCTTAAAGTTTAAATAAGACTTTATAAAAATAGAAATTTTGCTTTCAAAAAACCACTTTTGAAAATTTTCTAATTTTCCCCAGCAACGGCTCCAAAAACTAGATCCTGACTTTCTATATAGATGTTTATTGCGATGTATGTGATTATATGCTTAATTTTCTTAATAATGATTCTTACTTTGCAATAGTACTAAAAACTTGATCCCAAGAAAAACCTAGTAAATTCTTTTCTATGAAGCAAAAAGAATAAAGTTATAATATTTAAATATGAGATACTATGAAATTATACGTATCATTATTAAGTAATATAGGACTTTTTTATTAAGCACCAAATATTGAACCCACAAGGAAAACTTGACAATATGCACTCTACAAAATAAAAGAAATTAGATAACCAAATTCTACTTAGCAAAATATTCTTACCTAAACTAGAGATGCTATAATAGGAATGAAATTTGATTTTTTTTGTAATTATTTTTTGATAATTTAAATAAAGTAGGAAACTAATTAACTTAACCAAATATTTGCAAGATGAAGACAATATAAATAAAATTTCTTTTTCCTTATCATGAATCGGTAACAAGTATAGAAATTGTGTTATGAAAACATTCTAATTGTGTTGTGCCAAATATGAGCAATAATATTCTTTACCCTTACTAGAGATGCTATAAAAAACATTGGCTAATCCATAGTTTGAATAGTTTTGAAGACTGGTTTGGTATGGAAGATACTAGCTCTCAGTCTAGAGTTTCCTCTTCTCTCTCCACCTGGGGGCTAACATCTCTTATCAAAACCTAAAATATAAATCAAACTTGAGGCTTTAGTCTGTCACTCTAAAGTCATCTAATTTTATACCCATGAAAGTTTATTTCTCTATTTATTTGCACTTAACCCCATGAACTACATTCTCATCAATGAAATCAAATGTGATTCTTACCTGTTGTTGACTGAGACAATATCATCTCGGATCTTACATGTTCTCACAAGTTCTCACAATAGGTATTAAAATGTTCTCACAATAGGTATTAAAATCTTAATTGGTCATATCAAGAAGTAAATGAAGTACAAGGTTTCAAATCATCATAACTTCTTCCAAATTGAAGTCTAATACTGCACACAACTTCCTTTCAATACCTAATCACTTATTATATTAAGGAAAAAGATTAAAAAAACTACTCAGAATTCATGGAGAAAATACAACCACACATGAGTTTAAAAGTAGAAATCATGCAAAAAAAATCTAAATTAAAATCAAATGTAGTCACAAAGATAAACACTTATCTCAAATCCTCTCTACCAAATGTCTTGAAGTTCCTTTGAATTCTCTTCCTTCACTCACAATACAAATAAAACTCAAAATAAAATAAAAAGGTGATCGGCGGTGGTGGCAGCGATGGGCGACGGCAGTAGCTGTTACTAGGATTAATGATGGCTATTGAATGTGGATTGACCTCTCTCCATTAATGATCCAAGTCCTCTTTAATAAAAATCCAAGAGGTGCCTTGGTGTCTCTTCAAAATATGTCTTCATTCAATGAATCTTTTAGAAGTTGCTCCTTTCAAATGCCAATTGAATGAATTTTGTATCCATGAATTATTTTTCACGTTTTTACCAAGGGTTGCTTCAAACACCTCTTCAAAAAGTTTTCCAAATTCAATGAATCATAAAATAACTACTTCTAGCGACTAAGCACGGGGTACCTGGCACTTAGGTGTGGCTCTCTCTGAATAATTGACACGTAAGCGCCAGTATTGGGTGCTTAGGCACCTCAGTTCATTTTTTTTGCTCTAAATTTGATCTCTTTTCACTCTTTTTACCATTTTTATCTATTTGATTGTACCTGAAAGAAAAACACAAATATCTTTCATTAAAGCGTAATATCTCAAAAATTAGATATGAGAATGTGTACAAAAATACTATATATTTTTTATGTGCATCAGATTTCGAAAACAACCATCAGGAAAACTGATGGTCACGACAAAGATTCGATTTTAATTCGATGTTTAAAAATTTTTATTTTGATTTCAGTTTTAGCAGTTTCAATGGATAAAATTATGTGTGAGGAGACCGAATCCAGATGGAGAGCACAAGGACTTACATCCAACTCGAGAGGTGACAATAGTGGAGAGAACAACAACCATTAAGGACAATACGCCAGGAAGACAAGACTATACCAGTTCGAGCAAACGCTATGACCATTATGTTCGAACTGGCTCTAGTCAAAGAATGACAACCGTCAAGGACATTACACCAAATTTTAAGGCCCTGGAGGAGAACTGGATTTCAGATACCAGCCTCGGAAGATAGGAAGTATTGATTCAATTGAATGACTTATTCCCTCAACCTCTAAAATTTGATATGAAAGATTGTGATAGGAGGGGCTCCTAAAGCAACGTGGAATCGGATGTGACATTCTCAATCTCAAGACTTTGATTTGAAAGATTGCGATAAGAGGGTCTCCTGAAGCAACGTGGTATCGGGTGCCTAAATCCTCAACCTCTAGAATTTAATCTGAAAGATTGCGATAGGAGGGGCTTCTAAAGAAACACGATATCGGATGCCTGAATCCTCAAACTCTAGAATTTAAATTTAAAGATTGTGATAGGAGGGGCTCCTAAAGCAACGCAGTATCGGATGTAACATCCTGAACCTCTGGAATTCAATTTGAAAGATTGCAATAGGAGGGGCTCCTAAAGCAATACGAAATCAGATGTAACATCCTCAAACTCTGGAATTTGATTTGAAAGATTGTAATAGAAGGAGCTCGTAAAGCAACATGGAATCGGACGTGACATCCTCAACATCTGGAAATTGATTTGAAAGATTACGATAGGAGGGGCTCTTAAAGCAACACAGAACCAGATGTGACATCCTCAACCTCTGGAATTTTATTTGAAAGATTGCGATAGGAGGGCTCCTAAAGCAATGCCGAATCAAATGTAACATCCTCAACCTATGGAATTTAATTTGAAAGATTGCGATAGGAGGGGCTCCTAAAGCAACACAGAATCAGATGTGACATCCTCAACCTCTTGAATTTGATTTGAAAAATTGTGATAGGAGGGGCTCCTAAAGCAACGAGGAATCGAATGTAACATCCTCAACCTTTGGAATTTTGTGAAATTTAAAGGAATCGGATGACTTTGCACCGACCCTGGAATTTTGTGAATGTGAAAAATTTCTTGGATAGAATGTGGAAAATATGTGGACGGAATCGGAATACATGCACCGACCGAGAAATTTTATGAGTGTGGAAAATTTCTCGAATACAATGTGGAAAATATGTGGACGGAATCGACATCCATGCACCGACCTGGAAATTTCATGAGTGCAGAAAATTTCTAGGATAGAATGTGGAAAATATGTGGACGAAATCAGCATCCATGCACCGACCCAAAAATTTCATGAGTGTGGAAAATTTCTTGGATAGAATGAGAAAAATATATGGATGAAATCGGCATCAATGCACCGACCTGTAAATTTCATGAGTGTGGAATATTTCTTAGATAGAATGTGAAAATATGTAGATGGAATCAGAATCTATGCACCGACCAAGAAATTTCATGAATGCAGAAAATTTCACGAATAGATTGTGGAAAATATGTGGATAGAATCAGAATCCATGCACCAAAGTGGAAATTTCATGGGAATCAAAATTCAGGCACTGACCCCAAGTGCACTATAAGTGGGAAGGACTCGTGAAAAGAGTGCGAGAGATTGTGAAGAATTGCTGAGAAGGGAGAAGGGCGGAAGCCTATCCCGAGTGCTAAGATTTCACGAATATAGAGATTTGCAGAAATTTGCAGTTATTTTGTGAGGAGAGTGACACTCCGTGGGGATTGCGACAAATTTGTACAGACATAGATAGTTGTGCTACAAAAGCGGAGAGTGTAGAACTTCAAATTTGAGATGAATTAATTTATTAAATTTAACAATTTTCTTGTTGTCTTTATCACATTTTATTAACAGGGTATTATTTTTTTTCAAATTTAATCTCCATTGATTGATTTTTTCAAAAACATTTTTATTTAAATTTTATTATCAAACTTTAGTTGTATCATTCTTTCTTTATTATAATTTAGAACCAATGTGTGGTTCTGCAGCTTTTTATCCATCGTACAAAAAAGGAAATTTGACAAATACACTGAAATCTGAAAGAAACTTTGTTAAACTTTTCTTCAAATATGTGTTACAATTTGAACGCACGCTGAAGCTGTCAAAAGCTAACATGTTGAATACATTCTGAAGCATCAAATGCTGAATACATATTAAATACTGAATACATCTGGAACATTACATGTCTATCTATCATACCGTGATGCAGTACAAAAAGTGACAAGAACTATCTATCTGTCCTTTGTGACGAGCTCATGATCAAGCTTTTCTAAGTCACGCTCCGAGACAAGAATTCCTTTTGTGTGCACCTAGAGGTACAACAATCTCATAGCTCGTATGGGCATAGTTCTTCCAATTCTAGGTCTGGACAGAATCCTTGTGGTATCTTGCTATCATCCATTTTTCTTAACGTAACAGAAACTCAGTGGTGCGACACTCCTAAGTTGCAGTGCTTTGCCAAATTTGCTATGTTTCCTTTCAAAATTAAAATTGAACCCATTGGCAACGGAATTTCATCAAATCCTAGGAATTCTCCGGGACCAAAAATATCAATTTCTTTTCCAAACAAAATATTTCTCTTTCTCATAAAGGACACTGTGCAGAATAGCTTGAAGAAATTATGGTGATCAATATGTGGATGAATTCAGTCTCCTTCCTCGTAGATGTTGATTATGCAGCTATTTGGGATGCAATCTGCCTGTAGTATGCTCCACCTGACCATTCTTTTAATCATCCTTTTTATCTCGGAAGATAGAGGATCAAACTCAGCATATCTTAGATACAGCTTTTTAGCTTATGCTTTATGAAGTTATAACAGTAACCACATCGAATTGTAATTCTTCTCTTGCCCCTCATCCATTTATAGAGCTCTGAGTAGGTCTTCTTCATTAACAGACCAGCCCAGCCTCTATCCGTCAAGTTGAACACGCAGTCGAGAATCTCCTCTCATCACTTTTAGAGAAAACCTCTATGTGCAGTTCCAGACCTTCTAAGATGGTAACGAATTTCCTTGAATTTCCTCACAAAACTCAAATTATCTTTTCTTGACTTTGTCCATCATTTCTAACTCTACAGTAGGAATCCTTCGCGATCATCGGGGCTGCTCCCCCATTTCATTATCTATGGGAAACCATGCTTGCGTCGGTTATGTATACAGTGGGATGTATGACTCAGCATCCCGGTGCTCAGCCTCTCAACACCCTATGTCGGCAGCTGTATGCTCCTTGAAGTTAAAATAATGCTCCTAGTAGAGGATGTTACGTCCTGAGCACTCCACAAATGCCCCTGCTATTGATGCTTATTTTGGAATCTCGGCGCTGCACATTGGACAACCTAGGCAAAGCTCATCTGGAATCTCTGGCAGTGTCGACTTTGTGACAAACTTTGACTCATCCTCTGTGAGGGGTGGACTGGTAGAAGTTTCATTGACGCATGGATCATAGAACCCCTCCTCAGGAATTGGGGTGATTTTTGCCTCTACTTCTTTTATATGTATTCTCTCTTGACGTAGGAACACTCTATTCTTATGACGGTTGGCATTACAAAGTTGTGTTCTTCTAAGCGGGCATCCAATACTCTTTCTTCGCCGATAATGACCAAGTTTCCTATCAGTGCGGTGATTATGGACTATAAACGGTTGGTTCCTTCAATTGAATGTTGTAGCTTCACTGCTTTCTTCCTCTTCAGTGAGGATTCTTCTTTAGTACTAATTCTAAGTAGTGATGGTAACCCTTCTGTCTCCCGGCGGCTAATTACGCTCATCAGGGAACCCTCGTGGTCTACATTGACCTGACCAAAGTTCAAGTCAAAGTCTACGATGCCACCCTGGGCTGTTCTTCCTTTCTTTAGTGTGAGATTCAAGCCGTATTTAAAGGCAAAATTAGCTTCTGCCCGACGTTTTTCTGCAGAAGATAGAAATATATCAGTGCGCTGAAATTTAGAACAAACAAGAACAATAACAAATTTGTTGTTAAACAAATTTTAAATTTATACAAGTGCAAATATTTTATTTATTTAACTTAATTTAGTGAAATTTCAAAATTAAAATGAAGGAAATTAAAGTAGGCAAATTCAAAATTTCATTTTATTGAGGTTAATTCTATTACAAAATTTTGGACCCACCCAGTCACAGACGCTGGCCAAAACGCTGGCCAAACAAACATCCCCAAAACAAGTAACATTTTCAAAAATCCATTTCAAGCAATGTCATGTTGTGTAGTATATTGATCCCAATTCTTTGTATAGATGTCGAATGTGATGTATGCGATTATATGTTTAATTTCCTTAATAATGATTCTTACTTTACAACAAAGCCAAAAACTTGATCCCAAGCAAAAGCTAGGTAAATTTTTCACAATGAAGCAAATAAGAATATAGTTATAATATTTAATATGGGATACTACACAAGTATACGAATCCTTATCAAACAATATAGGAATTTTTTATTAAGTTTCAAATATCGAACCCACAGGGATAACTAATAATATGTAATTTTACAAAATAAGAGAATAAAATTTTACTTAGCAAAGTATTTTTACTTAAACTCTAGATGCTATAATAGAAATGAAAATTTGATTCTTTTTGTAATTTTTGATAAATGTAAATAAAGTAAGCAGCTAATTAACTTAACTAAATACTTGCAAGATAAATGCAATATAAATAAAAATATCTTTTTCTTTATCATGAATCAGTAATAAGTATAAGAATTTTGTTGTGGAAGTACTCTAATTATGTTATGTCAAATAGAAGCAATAATATTATTTACCCTTACTAGAGATGCTATAAAGAACATTCACTAATCTATAGTTTGAATAGTCGTTTGAATAGTCTTGAAGACGTTCTATAGTTTGAATAGTCTTGAAGACGTGTTAGGTAGGGAAAATATTAGCTCTCACTCTAGAGTTCCCTCTTCTCCTACCACCTAGGGGCTAAAATCTCGCATCAGAACCTAAAACTACACATCAAATTAGGGACTTTAGCATGTCTATATCTACACCCTTCAAAGTTTATTTCTTATTTATTTGCACTTAATTGTATGGACTACATTCTCATCAATGAAATCAAATGTGATTCTTACAATTTGTTGACTGAGACAATACCATCTCAGATATTACATGTTCTCACAACAGGTATTAACATCTTAATTGACTAAATCAAGAAGTAAATGAAGTGCAAGGTTTAAAATCATCACAACTTCTTCCAACATTAAAGTCTAATACTTCACACAACTTCCTTTCAATACTTAATCATTTAATAGTTTAAGGAAAAGTATAAAGAAAACTACTCATAATTCATGGAGAAAACACAACTTCACTTGAGTTTAAAAGTAGAAATCATGCACACAAATAAGAAGTCTAAATTAAAACCAAATGTAGTCACAAAGATAAATACTTATCTCAAATTCTCTCCACCAAATGTCTTGAAGTTCATTTGAATCCTCTTCCTTCACTCACAATACAACCTAAAACTCAAAATAAAAAGAAAAAGTGGCCGGTAATGGCTGCAATAGTTACTTTGGATGGATATATGATGATTGACGATTGGCCAATGACCTTTGGAGATTGACTTTGATGATCCAAGTCTTCTTTAATAAAAATCCAAGAGGTGTGTTGGCGTCTCTTCAAAATTTGTCTCCATTCAATTAATCTTCTAGAAGTGGCCTCCTCTCAAAAGCCAATTGAATGAATTTTCGTGTCAATCAACTAATTTCCAGGTTTTTACCAATGGTTGCTTCAAACACCTCTTCAAAAATTAGTCCAAATTCAATAAATCATCAATAATTACTTTTGGCGCTTAAGCGCGGGGTACCTGGTACATAGGTGCGGCTCTCTCTATATAACTGGCGCGTAAGCGCCAGTACTGGGCCCTTAAGCGCCTTAGTTCATTTTTGCATCTTCCTCATTTTTGTTCCAAATTTGATCACTTTTCACTCATTTTACCATTTTTCATTCATTTGATTGTACCTGAAAAAAAAAACAGACAAATACCTTTTATTAAAGTGCAATATCTCAAAAATAAGTATAAAAATGTGTACATAAAGACTATAAATTTTAGATGTATCAAAATCCCCCAAACATAAAATGTTACTTATCCTCAAGTGACACTCCAATCTTTTAAAAACTAAATAAGTAGATATGTATATGAGTTTCTTTAGGAATTTCTAAAATTTTGATGTAGAAATATAGTAGTCCAAATTAGAAAAAACATTAGTGAATAAGATCAACTTAGAGTTTAGAAAATTTTAATGTAAAGATGTATGAAATATGAAAATATGAGTTCCTATAATGTAAAGATGTATGAAAATATGAGTTCCTATATAGTTCAGAAATATTGTAGATTTTCCAAATATAGAGTTTAGACATTCTATCATCTCCACTTAAAATTTTTATCAAACATACATTTACTTACTATATTATATCCTTAAGCTTGTTGGCACTATTTTTGGTGTGGAGTTTGCCCGTAAGAAGCTGTCGGTCATCGGAATTGAAATCCCGTTGCCCGCTTCGGAAGGACGTTAAAAAAATTTAGTTTTGAAAAAGATGAAGTCAAACTGACCCCATAATTTTCATAGTTTAAATAGAAGAGCACTTTACCTCAAATTCTGTATCTATCCCAAAGGATGAATACAAGAATTGAAGGGTGAGGCTCGATCAAATAAACTAGAGAAAGTCATGACATCCGGTTGATCTGCGGAACCAATATATTGGCCGACAAATTCCCCTATTTAATATAAGGAATTAAATAGGGTTTATATTATACTGGGTTCGGGAAAAGCTTCCTATAAGGGCAA
>NW_018251540.1:72761-84670 GCF_001263595.1 Phalaenopsis equestris | reverse complement strand
TGAACCATGGATTAATATATTGTGAAGATATGGTGTATCCTAGTTCCAGGGTCGACCCTAAAGCTAAGTAATCCTATAGGGACTCTTCTTGAATTCTCTTATAATGATCTTACCTACTAAATGCTAGAGGTTAAGATCAATATGTGGAATTTCAAGTTGAGTAAAAAGAAGAGTTTTGAATTTCTAATGGTGGGGTACCTCTTCTAATTTTCTAAGACTAGTCAATAGGAAAGTCCTATGGCTAGACCTAGGCTACTAAAGAAGTTTTCTAGACCTCAACCAAAAGTGAGGTCAACAAAGCTTAAGAGTTTTTCAAGTCTTATACTCTAAAAAGATCCGATATGGAACTAATTTTTTATTAGGCACTAATACTCAAGCTCATCCTCCCTTTTTTAACTTTTCTTTTCTTTTTCTTTTTTTTTTCAAGCAAGGATTACTATATCTGGATAGTCCTTTAATGATTTTGAATTCATTTCTTCCTTCCCTAAAGCAAAGAGTTGATATATTTCCTTTACTTAAAAACATAATAATAGTTTTAAAAATTATTTTCAATAATAGAAATTTAAGCTTTGAAAATAAAAGGCTAATGCTTCTACATTTTTCAAAAATACAATTTCCCCTACAAAAGATAGTTACACAATATTTATCATTTCCACACTAAAAATTTTTAACTTTAAGTTTTTCTTAATTAATATAAATTTTAACTAAATTCTCTTACTCATTTCTATACTCAAAATTTTACTTTCCTAATATAACTTCATATACATGATCATTTTTCTTCAAATCAAAATCAAATTTATTTGAAGTAAAATTGAGAACAAATAAATTTTAAATTTTTAGAAAATTTTTTATCCCCCCTAAACTTAAAGTTTTAATAAAATAAAACATTTTAGGATGATATATAAATAGGCAGGAATGAAAACAAAAAATAACATGCTAGCAGGAATTTTTACATCCTAAATATACAAATACAAAAATTAAAAACAGGAATAAAAATTAAATTGATCAAATTTTAATTTACTTAACATATAGAGATTCATTAGACTTCTATGCTGTGGAGGATAATATAAAAGAAAATAAACACACTAATAAACATACATAACTGTAATATAAAAAAAAATATCTGGTAGTAAATTGAAAATTTTAAACATGAAATTCTTAAGTAAGAGTTAGCAATATTTTAAACCTTCCTAAAATTCAGAATTAAGTTCAACACGATTACACAATTACTACCACAAAAACATAATAACTACTCACAAAAACATATATACATCACAACAGTGTCAAACAAAACAAAACACAAACAAAACTAACAGTCTTAACAAAATACAACTCAAAACAAAACAAAAGTACAGTATGACTGTACCACAAACAATTCACAACAAAAACTAAACTAAACCAAACTATAGAACCAGTCTAACCATCCTCTTCCTCAGCATCACTCTCATCACTATGCCAAGTAGTTGCAGGCTCATAAGATAAATATCTTAGATATTGAGAGAAAACTACAGTCTGTTACCTCTCATGAGGTTTTCCATAGATGAGTGGTATTTTTCCTCATAATCACTACGTCTCCTCATATATCCACCTATAGGTTCTGCAAAATTTTCTAAATTTAATGTCTTATCAGCAACATAGTTAACGTTGTTTAAAATCCTCTGCAATAGTTGTGACTGAGAATTAGATCCAAAAATCTGACCCTGTGATGTAGAAGCACGTGAAGTGGAAGCTCGTGATGTCGAAGCAACTGAACTACTAGAAAATCCACCTCTCCAACCAAACATTGAATGATGTGAAACATTCACACTAGTAATTGGCTTGAGTGGCTGCAATATCTCCTCCCAACTATCAAATATATCTCTAGTTTGCTCGCATAATGAAAAGATCAAGGATGTAAATCCCAAACCTGCAGTAGTAGCAGCAATGACAGAACTAGTAATAACATTATGAATCAAAGCTCCAATATCGATGGGCTTGAACTGCTGAATACAATAGTTCAAAGTTGCTCGATCACAGGTCACTTCCCTAAGATGATTGGTTGGCAGCAGACGAGCAGAAATGAAATAGTGTCATGCCTTTGATGGGGCATCTAATTTCGAAGTGGGGAAGTTGACTCTTCTTTCAATGGTAATTTTCCATAATCCTCTTCCTCCAGTCAATGATGAAATAATCTCGTCTAACTCCTCATTTGGAATATAGTGTAACTAGGATTACTAAGTGTAACAAATTACAATTATTTTTGAAATAAATAGAAAATCAAATTTCCTAACTTGATTACTAGATACTCTTATACCCTAGTTCTAACCTGATTTATTAATTTTTTTTTAAAGTTTCACTATCACATTTATGGGGCAAAACTATAAGAATCATTAATGAAACTCACTGCCATAAGTTAAAACATTTACTTTATAAAATAGAAGAGTTACTTGAGGATAAGTAACGTTTAAGTTTGTGGAATTGACATGCCTAAAAATGTGATACATTTATAAATACATTTTATGCTTATTTTTAATGATATTGCACTTTAATGAAAGATATTTTGCTTATTTTTTATTACATGTCCAAGAGATAGATTTTTAGAGAAAAAGGAGTGAAAATGGGGTTAAATGGAGCAAAGGAGCACAAAGTGAACAGGCGCCTAAGCGCCAGACCCGTACATGGAAACATAAAGCCTGCGCCATGGCACCAGGATTTGGCGTCTAGGCACCAGACAGTTATATTTGGCTTCTAGAAGGTTGGAGCCTAAGTGCCACAAGTGGGCACATAGGCACCACAGTTAGGTGCCTTTGGTTGATCTTTAGTTTTCCCTCTTAAGTAGCCTAGGGTCTAGCCATAGGACTTTCTTGTTGACTATTCTTAAAAAAACTAGAAAAGGAGCCCTCACCATTAGAAACTCTGAACTCCTCCTTGCTCAACTTGAGGTTCCACATTTTTGTCCTAACATCTAGCACTTAGTAGGTGGGGTCGCTATGGGGGAGCTCAAGAAGAGTTCCTATAGGATTGTTGGACCTTAGGATTGACCCTAGTTGTTGGTCTAGAGCTAAGACACTCACCAACAAGCACCTCACTCACAACCACTCACAAACACAAACCAAAATTTCTTGACTTTGATCCCTTGATACTTTTGGGAGACTCATGTAGATGGTCCCCTAAACCCACTGGCCCTAGGCTAGGTTTAACTAAGACCAGTACATATAGGGCCCAAATGGGGTTTCCATTGGTCCATGAATTATTTATGGTGGTTGGCACCCCAACTCTGCCAAAATGCCCAACTTAGCCTTTTGCCCCTAAACTCCCCCAAATTACCTAAGTACCATTGAAACCCTAAATTTGGCCAAAATTATCAAATTTATCCAAAATACCCAAATTTACCCAAAATACCCAAATTTATTCAAAAATCATTTCAAACCTTTTGAAAATACCCAAATTACCCAAAATCACCAAAAATTACCAAATTACCAAAATACCCCTTCTTAGCCCAAAATTTCAAAAATTCCAAAAAATCCCAAAAATTTCCAAAATATTTCAAATATTCCCAATTTCACTTTTCTCAACTACCACATGACCCAATTTGGTCATTTTGATTATTTTGATCAAAACACATAAAATTACCTTTAAAGGACCAATCTCCCCAAATCCACCTCAAATGTCCATCAAGTTGGCCCCATTTTCCCCCAATTTCAATCCTAAGCTCAAATTAACCTTCCATATAAACAATCTAAACCAAATCCAAGCTCAATTGGCCCATGCTTTGAGCCCAATTTTGATCCAAATCAAAACCCCCATTTTGGCCACATGACCTAATCTCACCCAATTAAACCTATAGCTCACTCAATTTGCCATAATTCATGTTGTAAATTCTTCATAACATTCATAAACATGTCTTATTATGTTTGTGTGTGATTTGGTCTAATTAAGGACGCCTCAATTTCATTTCATTTCAACCCAAATCCAAAATCCCCAATTTTGCTCTAAATTGGCCATGTCTCAAAATTCCACCAAATTGATTGCCTTAGCCTTAGTTGATTGCCTTAGCCCCAAAATTTCCATTCCATTCCTTCATGAAAAATCTTTATAACATCTCCCTTGATCATTTAAGCCATTCAATTGAGCCAATATCCAAGCCTGACCCAATCTAGACCCAAGTCTAGCCCAATATGCCCAAATTGACCAAATTTAAAAAATCCTCCAAATTGACCCTCCAATTGAACTCAAAATCATTTCAATCATTCACCAAAAATCTTCATTACAATCATCTACACAATATTGATCAATAAATTGGGCTCAAGTTCATGGCTAGCCTAGCCCAAACCCAAGTTTTGGTCATTTGAACCCACATTAGATCCATGCACTAAAGTTAGCCTAACCACCCCAATGCCACCAAATTAATAACTCCGCAGCCATTAGTTGGACCCTAGTGACCATTCTAAACTCCATAAAACCACCTAAGCTAAGCCATGGAACAAAAGTCCCATAAATTAAGGGATTTGGTTTCAAAATTGCTTAAGCTTAAGATTTTTTTGCCCAAACAAAGCCTAAACCCATTTAATTGCTGTGACATATTAATTTGAGGTCCCTGAGCCCTCTGGCCACCTCCCCTGGCCTGACCGGCCGGCCTAGTGGCCGGAAAACACCAAAATCGTGAGCCACCCCCATGGAATCAAACCCATTTCAAACCTAGAGGCCACCTCATCCAAATTAAATGTTAGAGCCTCTCTTCCCTCCATCTAAGCATCACTTTTCACCCCCTCATTGTCCATGGCAGCAAGCCTTAAGCCATTTTTTATAAAAAGCCACCTCCACGGCCCTGGAGGATGTGCTGAAAATTTCTTATAGATACCCCTCCAAATTACTGCTAAAGCCTCTTTGAGACCTCCTCAGTGCAACCCAACCACCACATTGCCCTGAATCCCCTTGCCGGAGTTCAATTTTTGAGCTCAAAACCTTCTCGGAGACAGGACAAAGCTCTCCACACCTCTGCACTTCACCAGAATCAAATTGAACTCGCCAACACCTTCACCACAGTGAAAGAAGGAGAAGCCCCATCAAATTACCTTTCACAGAGCCTCTAGCATAGCTATAGACCAACACTTGAAATCGAGCTTGGTCGAATTAATATCTAGGCCTTTCACCATAGCAAGAGGCTTAATCCATAGCCTCCTTGGACCTCCACGAATGTGTCGAGCACCTCTGATCGAAGCTTCCCTTCTCAGAGCAAAGGTATTGAACTTCCCCTCTTCCTGAGCCTATTTTGATTCTCCATTTGATTAGGATTAATTTAATTGTATGATTACCATATGGATGTGTTCGTCACACTTAGACGAGCATTTAGAAACAAACCGCACTTAATTTGGTTAAGAAATAAGTGAGATCTTAAGCATTGAAAATGGATGGTTCTCGGGCTAAGGCATTGGGGACGATGACGGGGAGCTGTCCGATCGCGTGTATATCTCATCAACGAATGAGATCTAGCCGGAAAGTGTTTTTTTACATGAACCACGGGCCGAGTCATAACTGAGGTGGATGGCGGCGTTGAATGGGAGCACGCCGCGTGGAGTTTCAGAATCGCCGTACGTTGACATGGCGCCGCGCATTTAAATAGATAAATAGGAATTTAATAATTAAAAAAATGCTCCCTAACTTTAAAAATCCATATCTTGGTGTAGAAAAATCACAAAAATAAAATAAAAATACCCCCTTGCTCAGTGAACAGAGGAGAGCAATGTGGAAAAAATTTAAGGTCCATTTGATGTATGTTTTATTTTTAATTAATTAAACATTATTTTGAGTTTTTTTATTCTCCATGCATATAGACATTTCACCATGGTTTGAAATTTTGGCATATTGTTGCCTCTGTCTAAGGAACATTCCTTGATTTTTCCAAAGTCAAAGAAGATCTTTAGACAGAGAACCATATTTTTCAAGATTATATCTATTATTTGCATAAATTGATCATAATAATTAGGATGTTGCTTAAAATATTCCAAGAAAATTTTGGAAGGTTTAAAGTGACCAAAGAACCCTTTAGAAAATATTTCATGGGTTGAGTCATTGAGAACACACCTAATTTCCACCAACCCTAAAACACAAAGAAAATTAATTTTAAGAAATACAAACATCTAAATGACTTGATTTTTAATCTCCACTAAGATTCAAAGTTCAGAGAACTCCCTATAAGAATTTCAAAATATTTGGAGCTCATTTAATAACTCAAATTAATTTTTCATGTTAAATGACATCTTTAACACTAAAATGATTTTTAATAATTAAAATATAACTCAAAAAATTATAAAAATAGGTTTTTGGAGTCCTCTGTTGTCAGAGGAATTTTCTAAAAATAAATTTAAAATTAAAATAAAAATTCCATTTTTAAGCCAATTTTTAATATTTAAATAATTAAAAAATGAGAAAAAACACAAAAAAAATTAAAATTCATGGAAATGTTCTAAATTATTTTCTAAGCACTTAGGAACAATTAGAATATTTTTTCTAGGAACAATTAAAGCACTTAGGAACAATTAGAATATTTTTTCTGATTTTCTAAGTAAAGATATTGAATTTTGAAACTTAAAAAATATTTTTTTTAAAGGCAAAAAATGAATTTTAACTAAAATAATTCCAATAAATCAAAGAAAAATCATAAAAATGTAAAATTTGCTTCTCTGGGTTCTCTGACCCCAGGAAGATTTTTGACCATAGGAGGATTTTCCAAAAATATAAAACTTAATTTTCCCCATTTAAAATATTTTATATTGAATAAACACTCCATATTTAAAATAATTCTTAAAACTCAAATAAAATCCAAAAAAATCATGAAATTTAGTCCATCATGAAATTTTGTCCAAATGATTCTCTAGTCTAAGTCTACCTCCGGTAAAAATTTCAAGGGAGCAGGTTTTGCCTTGGTCAAGTTATAGAATTTCATTTGAAAATCCTATTTTTGCATGAAAATAAATATGCAAATTAAATTAAATTTTAAAAAATTACATTTTCTCCTCTGATGTGTCAATTGACCCATGAGTGAGGTGGGATAAAAATTTCAAAGTCATTTGGATTAAATTTGATAAATTATGAAGTATTAGAGCCTTAGGGGTAAAAAAGTAATTTTAGAACTTTAGCCTTAATTAACGTTTAGGCTTAATTCAAGGAGGGAAAATGGTAAGCTCTAATTTTAACTAACTTATTTGGATGATTGAAACACAAGGGGATTAATTGGTAAAAACCAACCTCACTCTTTCTATAATCAATGGATTTGTAATTTCCTTAAATTATTAAAATTTGGAAGTCTAGTCAACCAAATGTCCCAGACTTAGGAATATGATTTTGGGTGTTGATAATTCACCAATTTAACACCCCTATTTGATGTTCAAATGACTTTCAAAAATGAATCACCATCAGTTAAAATTTAATCTCTTTCAAAAAAAGTAATAATTAAGACATCTACCAAGATCTTAAGGGCTTAGTAGTGACCTAGGTTAAGTCAAATTTGGTTAAATAAGGATTAGAAAAGAGAACATAGTTAAAAAATGAACATCTTTCAAATACTACAAGCCCAAATTAAAAAGTTGGCTGAGTGCCTTGATAACATTAACTTGCCCCTTTAAGGGACTTCACCCACATAATTCTCGGATTAAATTATAAGTGATAATTACCTTACTCTTAAGAATAATTGAAACATCAATGTTCATTGAGCATTAAAGGTATTTTACAGGATGGGTTATTAAGCAACATAATAAGTTTAAATGAGCTCGAGACTTTTCACCAGGTAGTGAGAAGGGAGCATGAACCTGCTTCTTCCTTTAGACCTGTTGGATACCTCAGAGATCTACTAAACTTAATATGTTTTGCTTAACAAAAATCATCCTTAATCAAACTAATAGGGACCCACCAAGTTATGACCTAGGGTTAGGTAGGTCACCAAAACCTTACTTTTTCTGCTTTACATAAAATGTTCTAACATGCATTTTGAGTTTCAGGTGGTGGAACGAGAAGACTCGCCAGGTACGCTTTTACAGTTTACAACGCCGTCTTTTTTGTACTTTCGTACTGTACTTTTGATACTAACACAAACTTGCATGCTAAACAACGATGTCACCCTACATGAAAACTAAAACTATTAGGATAACTATAAAACCAAAACCAAAACTAAAACCAAAACTAAAATCAACCAAGATGAAATTCACATCCACAACATTCAAAATATAAAACAACTCAAAATTTAATCACAAACATCACACAAAACAACAACTACAACTAAATTAAGACGTCTCTATCGGATGATCAGGAATCCCTCGGAGGAGGTAACCTACGGTTGCTAACGAGGCTTCCCGTGGTCTAAATGAAATTATGGAACTCATTAAGTTGAGTTTAGTAAATTCATTTGGACTAAGTGAATCTAGAGTTTAGTAAATTCATTTGGACTAATTGAATCTAATATAAAAGAGTGGTGTCAGAACGAGGGAACCGTAGGATCCTAACCGGTGTCGCTCTAATCAAATTTAACATGCCCCCATAATTTTTGTAAAGACCTCCAGCCATAGGGCCACCTAATTTGATATTATAACTTAACACCCTAGAAAACTCAAACTCGTCATGGCAAGGAGCTTGGAGCTAAAATAGTGAGCAACACGACCATCTTCAACAATAAAACTTGTCTTCCCCAGCTAAACCAATTTGCTTCCATAGAATTAAATAACAAGCCATAGGATTTTGAGGTTGTCCGCCTAGTGCAACATAAATCCTCAACTCATCTTTAGGCCTTTGTACAACCATGTTGTACAATATAAGCCCTAAACTCATCTTAGAATTCTGTGGTTGTCGTTCTTCAAGACCTAAATCCTCACATCTTCCAGACTATTTGTGTGATTGCTTCACACGAATGTAAGTCCTAAATTAATAAAATTAGCAGGATGAAACAACTAAATATTTCTCCACAAAACTGAAGTCAAACCATAGGATGGACCAGAAAGTCACTGAGGTTCTCCTTCGGATCCATGACATCCCCCAGCCATGACATCTTTGGATTCCAAAAACAAAATGCTCCAAATTTGAGCCAATCCCATTTCACACCTCTTTGTCCGATATCGTTGAAAAGTCCTATACACACCTCTTTGTCCGATATCTCCGATATCGTTGAAAAGTCCTATACTTTTGAAATCCTTGAAGATAATATTTCCTGATTTTTGTTGAGAGTTTTCTTATGTGACTTTGGTCATTTAGAATGTAATTAACTATAGGGGCTTGCCCTTATAGGAAGCTTTTTCCGAACCCAGCTTAATATAAACCCTATTTAATTCTTCATATTAAATAGGAAAAATTGTCGGCAAATAAAATGGTTTTGAAGACCAAACGAACGTCATATATTTCTTAGTTTATTTGATCGAGTCTCATCCTCAAGTCTTGTGTTTATCCTTCGGGATAGATACATGATTTAAGATATAGTGTTCTTTCATTTAAACTATGAAAAATATGGGGTCAGTTTGATTTCATATTTTGTTAAACTTAAATCTATATGTAAATTAAAACGTCCTTCCAAAGCGGACGTCAAGATTTCAATTCTGGTGACCGACAGCTTCTTACGGGCAACTCCTCCAACCAAAATAGTGACGACAATGCCTAGGCGCCCTAATCAATTTTAAATATTATGCATTGAATTTGGACAAATTTTAAAAGGTCTGAAGTGAATCTTGGAGATTTCGAGAGTTATCATAAAAGGAGTCAAGAGATGCCAAAAATGGGTCTCTTGGTTAGTTGTGAGATCAGCCTTGGTTTTTGGGGGGGGGGTGTGTGTGTGTGTGTGTGTGTGTATCTTGGAGTGGAATTGTTAGGAGAGTTGAGAATTCATCAAAGGAACTTCAGACGTTTTGCTTGGAGAGAAGTTTAAGATAAGTAATTTGTATTTTTTTTAGTTCTGTTTTATTGTGTAAACTTGAATTTTAATATAAAACATGTTTTGTTGTGTTAACCCCAAGAAGTCTGAGTTGTTTTCTTTATCTTTCTCATTGCAATAAGAAATAACCATGTGTAGAATTAGAATTGTTTAAGATTTCTCTTACTTTATACTTGTGATGAATCATTACTTCGTACTTAATTTACATATTCAATCTAACCACTTTGTATGTTAAAACTTGTTGTGAATTCATAATGACCCGGGAGGGCTATGTATTCCTCAATTAGTAAGAATCACATTAATATAGAGGGTGATAAGGTATTCCATAGGTTAGTGCAATTAGATAGGGAGATAAGTTTTGATGGTGTAAATTGGTGATTATATGGTGATAGGCTGGAACATTAACCAATTTGATCTAGAGTTTGAAACTTAAGGCTAGGTTATTCCAAAAATTGTGGGCACAGTGGGTAATCCAGAGTGACAGACTAGAACCTACCCAACATAACCAACGATTTAGGAACTTAACTCTAGGTTAACCAATGTTCTTTATGCATTTGGAAGATGGTAAAGACATGTATGCTCCTATTTGACACAATACTACATTTAAACCTTTTAACATTTGATTCTTAAACTGATTATGATCTCATTACAATGGGAAAGACTTTCATATAATTTGAACTTATATATGTAAAGTTAGTTTATAAACACTTAGCATTTTCTTTAAGTTTTGAAACTGAATTAGTAGGAATTAGTTACTTTTTTTACATAAACTTGCGATCTTATTTCCTAGATTTGCCTGGAGTTTAAGTAAAGTTTTATTAAGTCATAAAAAGAGTTTTGACCTTCCCTGTGGGATTGATAATGAGTTTTAAAAAAAAATCCTATATTACTTGAACGATACGTGTACTTTAGTTTCAATCTTAGTGAAGCTTTGAAATCAATAATTAGAAGATTTTATACCTATGGCACTAGCAGTAGCAGCAGTACAAACATAAAATTATATTATCAGCGCGGAAAGCGCCTTTGCCAATTGCCGAAATTAAAGAAGATACACACAAAGAAAGTACATCAAATTACAATTCATCTAACAATCTCATAAACAAACTAGAATCTTCAATTTATAAAGAAAGTTTATAGATTATTACATGTAAATTTAAAATTAAAACATTAATGATCTAAGAAAATAATTTATTTTCGGATCTTAGAAGAATTAAATAACTCTAGCTAAAATGAGCGATAATGGTCGACAATGTGAACAAAGTCGAGAGAAGGTGTAAAGGAGTGGAAAAGATGAGGCAAAATGAAGAAAGGGGGGCTTAAGTATGAAAAATTAAAAGAGATTATTGGTTGAAATTTTCAATGATTAAATGACTAATTTGATACTTTCTTTTATTGATTGTCAACCAATAGTAACACCTAATATTGTTGAACATCGACATTACAAGCGAATTCACCCAATTTGCAAATAATCATCATCAATATAACACCGTCGCTCAACGTCACCAATAAAAACAATACTCATTGTCACTAAAAGGACAACACTTGCTATCACTGAGGTTGACACTCACTATCACCAATATTGTGGATGTCCTCCGTCACTAATAAGTGAGACCCATCATTACAATAATAAGGCTGACATTTATCACTACATCTAAGTTTAATATATATTATCACTATTGATATACATAATCTCCATCATCGTTGATGTCAGTCGTTAGCACTAAGGTCAATGTCCATTCTCATTGGTCACCTTTCCTATAAAAAGAACTGAGCATATCATTGGTGCCTCTTAATGACAACATTAAAGCATTAGAACAACTTTCAGTTTCACCATGAAAATAATCTCTTACAATCAAATTTATTGCATCACATTGAAGTCTTCGATTACTGGGAAATTCAATCTGTGTAATATATGAGCCAAACTTATGAATTACTTCTGACTAAAGTAACCGCTGCGATTTTTCTTTCTAAACTTTACAAATAAAAAATTTGGTAATATATATATATATATACTTAATTT
>NW_018251540.1:62529-72751 GCF_001263595.1 Phalaenopsis equestris | reverse complement strand
TATATATATGAATACAATGACTGTTGGCAACTTCTCCCTATGCTCTGTTAGGGTTTCCCTCTCATGGTTGTTCACTGTTGGCTCTTTCTGGAAGCAGGCAGTGGGTGCTCTCTTGCAGTTCTTCCTTGCTTTGGCCTCCCTGACTGGTGGCAACAACTTGGTGTTTTGGTTTGCTTGTTTTCCCCCTTTCAGGGCGACTATTTTTTCAAATTTTACAAATTTTTGCATTAAAAAGAGCACCCAATTTCAGCCGAAAAGATGCTTCAACAGATTTCTTAGGTCTCGCCAAAGACATCATCTTCACTGGGCTAGTTGGTAAAAACTGGCTAAGCCCACCATGGCTGGGGAGATTGCTTTTAAGGGACTCCAAAATCTCAAACTGGTTAACATGTGTAAATTGTGGATAAATTTTAGACAACAAAACATACTTTGGGCTCAATTTATGAAGGGAAAATATTGTAGAAACTCTTATCCCAATATGGTTGTCAAAAAATTGGGTGATTCTAAACTTTGGGCTAATCTTATGAAAAACAGACAAGAAGATGAAAGTCTCTTCATATGGGACTTGGGTAATGGTAAGGAGCAATTCCGTCATGATAACTGGTGCCCTGTTGGCCTTCTCCATCCTAGGACTTCTGAGCTTAATCCACAACTTAAAGGTTCTGATTCCTGGGAAGGGGACGGCTGGTTTGAAACTATCTTGCACTCCCTACTTGATAGCCCTATGCTGAGAGTATCTCCAAGCTACAATTTGACAGAACTAAACCTGATAAAATTGTGTGGCTTGCCAGCAAGACCCAGAGCCTAAATGAAGCTATTTACTCAAAATTGTACCATTGGGAGACTATCCCCTAAGGGAACATCATTTGGAACAAGTTCCTTACCCCTTCTATGTCTCTCCTTTGCTGGCAAGTATTCCACAAGCTGCTACCCACTGATGACCTCCTCAAATAAAAGGGCTTGAGGGGCCCCTCCAGGTGCTGTCTATGTTTCAAAGCTGAGGAATCCATCAAGCATTTTTTTTTTAATGTAAATTCTCTCAAGGGGTCTGGATGGAGTTTTCAAAGAACCTACAACTGGACACCATCAACCTGGACTAGCTCCACCTTACTTCTTGTCGGGTCAGCTGGCACAAATTCAACCTTGTTTCTATTCCCTTCCTTGTGGCTTGGTTCATATGGATGGCCATAAATCAGACAAAAATTGAGGAGAAGCCCTTACTTGCAGTCCAAGTTTCTAGGCACTGCATCTTTTTTCTCACCAAGCTGATAAAACCAAAAAAGTTCCCAAATATTTGTAACAGCTTCCTATATGATTGCACCCCTACTTTCACCATCTAAGGTTTTCTGGAAGAGCCCCTCCTCCCTTACTATTAAGAATAACAATGATGGGAGCTTTTCTGATTTGGGTGCTGGGGTTGGTGGTGTTCTTAGGAATCACCTGGGGCAATGCTTGTTTTACTTCCATGCCCCAACCATTGCAGTGGATGCCCTGAAAACTGAAGTTATGGCTATCTACTGGGCCATCAAGTTGGTCGCTATGAACAACTGGGTCTCTCTACAAGTGGAAATGGACTCCTCCTCATAGCTCCAATTCTTATCTGGTACTGACACCCCCTTTGGCATATTTCACAACGGGTCAGAAAGATTCACTAGCTCAGGACTCTTCTTAGTGTTCATCTCTCCTTCATCTACAGGGAGAGTAACAGACTTGCTAACTGTTGCCAGATTTACATGTCCATATATATATATATAAAAGGTATATAAATACCCTTATTTTGTAATGTAAATTTACTTAGCAAAGCTAGCAACCTGAAGGCTTTTCTGTCCAAGTGAATGTATGTGACTGCTGCTTTAGCACATGAAATGTTACTGAATGATTACAAAATCAAAGACGTCTTTTCATTCGACTTTTTTTAATTTTAAATTCCCGGGGTTGGGGGCACGGTTTGTAATAAAAAGGCTAACTTAGCATTACAATCTTACAGGTAGGAGAGCACTTTGCCAGCTTCCTTGAAATTCTTCTCCGAACATGATGTTAAAATAATAATAATAATAATACTCAATTTGAAGGCTGGTTTTTATTCTTGTGATTTCTTAATTGTTTTATATAAAATTAGAGGCTTGATTTATTCTCTGTAAAATCAAGTAATAAGCGACAAGGCTTGCTTTTAATCAGTATGAACCACATCCACATTGCACGATGCTGTAGGTCTCAAAGTTCCCGCCTACGGGCCAACAAGACTAATAAACATTCCCCAGCAAAGACTCCATGAAATTCCTCAGTTGAACATAAGTTTATCATTTATCCTTTTCGAAATGCTCTTCAAGGATATATATATATATATATATAAGACATATATATATATATATATATTCTGTACCCCCACCGCACGATTATATAAAATGAAATGGGCAATTGTTTTGTTTTAGAAATGCATAATAAACATCGAATTATCAAATTTTCTGTAATAAATAGTTTCAAATTTCCAGTACTAAGTTGTCAAAATAAAGATGACAAAACCTTATTAAAAACTTTCTATTGATTATACTATTTTAATCTACTTATATGCAATACAAACACAATAACTACAACTAAAAATAAAGAAAAAACGATCATAAACAATACACTTGTCCTAACAATTTATTCTATTTTAATATATATGAAATGATTATTATCATACGGCCCTTCTTAATCTCACATCATCAATTATCAAAACTCATGAGTAGAGAGACTCAGAAACATCTTGTATATAATTATAATAGAATTTATTCAAAAACAATCTGCAAAAGCAAATATAACACTTACTAATGCACACAATTTTGAACACGCTTCTAACACCCAGGCAAAAGTAGTAAGGATTTAGGCACTAGTGAATGATCTCAAAACAAAACGGAAAAAAAAATGTATGCTTCTAAGAATTATAAAATTTATAAATTGGTTAAAAACGTTAAATACAACAAAGAGAACCGCATGATTCAAGTTCACATAAACTATTTAATCATTACTACTAGGAAAATCAGAATAAACATAATCCACACAGACAAATGAAGGGGAAGAATGAGGGCATAGAAATAAGATAGAAGGGCTAACACTTAATGGAGATCTGGATACTGCCATGGGTTGAACTTTATTGATTTGACATCAACCTCCTCTATGGTATCTGAATTGTCGATAGAAGCCCTGCGCTCTGTGTAGTTTCCATTGTATTCGTAGACTTCAAGATCGCCCCAAGGTGTGGGAGTAATTTCACCTGTAATGTTAAACCATTTTGGGCGGAACTGGTCCCCCCGGGCTTCTCTGTGTTTCTTCTCAGCTCTCTGCTGCTCTTCCAAACTGAAGCCATGGGGACAGAAGGATATGAAGACTAAAAATCAAGTTTTGTCGATGGTGATATATCTTAATAATATATTCTAAATTTCCTAAAATTTTAGAGATTCATAAAGGCATAAAAACATACAAAAAGAATTGAGGAAATAAAGAAACTCACTTGCTCTTTTCAGAACCAGATTTGGACAAGTCGCCCAGTTCTAGTGCAAATCTATCAGGCCGCAAGCGGGAATCAGAAGGTAATAAATTTTTAGGCGCAGTGTCAAAGCTGTTTATTCTATGGGCAAAATGAGTAAACTGGAACTTATCATTCGCTGGGGTTGGAGCAACTTTCCATACCTACACAGAGATCAAAAGAATAGGGGGTGGAAACATTAGATCTGCCTGAAAGCCAAGCTAAAATACAAAAGGCAGATATTTCAAAAAATAGGCATTTACATAAATACCACCCAATTCCTATGTATTTACATATCTAAGACCTAAACTTCACTTATTACATTAATACCACCAAAATTTTTCACTGCTACAACTTTTAAAAACTGAAATACACTTTTTCATTGTATAGGTAAAGTGGCATGTATGAAAAAATGAAGTTTAGGTTTTAGATATGTAAATGCATAGAAATTCAGTGGTATGTAAATTCAAAAAAATAAATGGTCAATGACGTCCAAAGAAGGAAAACAATCCTAAACATGCGTAATAGTAGATCAACCGATCCATATATGAAATCCTCCAGCTACACAAGTCCTAGATACATGTGTTCAAAAACTGAGATCTCTTAACCAGTTTAGAAATGCCACGTGCATGCCCAAAGTTGGGTATGCAGGGCTGGATTGTCTCAAGAAGCTTATTAGAAATAGTAAAATTTCAGCCCGGGCTGACATATATATATATAATTCCTTAAGGAAACAATAGAGAAAAAAAATCCTTGAGGAAGTAGTTTTATTTAACTGAAAAAGAAATGCAAGGCTTAGAAATACTTTGTAGAATAGAGTAATGAGCATTCTCTGAACATCAAATGTAATCCTCAACTGTAAACCATTATATTATTTATGATTTAGGCAAGCATGTTAAGTTACTGACACCAACTCGTTACCTTCTGCGACAACACAAGATGTTGTGCTTCTGATAAGAAAAAAACTTCATATAAGGTATGTCAAGAATGCAGATAATATGAGGTTTTATGCCTCTAGAAATTCAATCACATATTATTGACATTTAAAATCATATAAAACAAAAACAAAATTAATTATTCTTAAAATCATATAAAACAAAATTAATTATTCACAAAACCATATCTCATATTAGGGAGAAGGATAAAGAAGACTACTCAAACTTAAAGCTTATTACATATCTAAAACTCAAACAAATTTTAGATATGTAAATGCATTGAATGCGGTAAGGCTTGACAACATTTTCTGGGGGAAATTCTCTCCTTATACCAAGGTGAGGTTTGGGACTTATATTTTGATACTTGTAAACTTAGGGTATGTTTGGGGCATCTGCAGCTTATTGACAATCTGCTGATAAGGAGCTGATTCGGATAAGCTGGTTGATTGTTTGTTTTATGCTGTTGGAAAACTGTTGATTTGCAGCTGATTGTTGATAAATGATCATTCTGCCGCTATGCAAAAATAGTTTACAAAAGAACTGTTATAGCAATATATTTGATACTTGAAAAGAAAAAATCACTTCAGAACATTAGAAAAATTAATATACACACCACATAACAGTGACTATCAAGTGTGTTTTAAGAAAAAGAAAAAAGATAATAAAATTACATTTAAAAAAAATGATAATATTCATTTTAAAATCCAGACGGTGTATGTCCCGAACCCATCGGACAATTAGCAATGTCAGTCATGGCCAACCAAAGGGCAAGCCTAACCCCCTCGTTATAAATAAAACTTCTCTTTATATTAGTGTTCCAAGTTTTATGCCAAATGGATGAAACAAGACAAGCCGACAAGCTGAAAATGAGGTAAAAGTGCAGCAACGATAACCCCGAAAAATCAAATACCCAGAATCAGAATTGCAGAACTGCCACAATTCAGGCAGCAATATGCGAGCATCATAAAATAAAAACCCCATCATAACAGTGAGTAAAAAAAATCATTGCATCATAACAGATAAGGCATATCCAAAATGTCCCCACCAATTACACTCCTCTACTCCACAGCCAGAACACCAACAACACACATAGCTACATCACCCACATGTTCTTGAGACAAAAAAGCAATAAGTACACACAATGATCACCACCAATACAGGTACAAGAGGTTCATAAATGATGGAAGACAAGAGAGAAAAGTATCATTCAAATCCCTGTCATAAACATCATTAAAATTCAAAGTGTCAATCGTAGCTACCATTTAGCACCTAGTAGTAATACATTAATATATCAGAAACCTTTGCAAAGGCCACCAACTACAAGATCTCCTCAACAGCAACTTAAGAAGCCCAATAATTCAAAAATGATACATATAGAAGATGGAAGCTTGCTAAAACCCAAGCTAAAGTATCATATGAAGTTCCCCTTAGCTTATCAGACCAACGACTCAAAATCCATCCAGAATACCGTAAAAGACAAATCAAAAATATCAAAAAGACACAGAGAACCGCATGAGGAAAACCAAAAATCCTGAGGAAAAAATCTCAGGCACCAATATGTAAAATCTCGCAAAAAATTCCAACACAGAGAGCTAAAAATGACAAGAGGAAAGTTATGATTCCATCGACAACCACATAATTACACAGAGCCAAAAATCACAGGAAGGGCGAGAGAGACGCGAGCGAGGGAGATCGATAGTAAAGCTAGGGCAAGGAGAGGGGCGTAGGATCTAGATCGAAAGGGCATTCGCGGTCGTGATCCTTGGAAAATAACTCACGTCTCACCGTGCGTTTCCGGATCTGCCCACCGAATTCAATTACCAAACAATTCGTCAACATTTTAAAAACACAATACGCATAAATAAGCTGCCCCAAATGGTACCGTACTCTTTCATCCAATTACAATATAAAAATTGTACATGATTGAAATTTGATCAGACAAATTATAAATTGGTTCTCCCTTTATGGGTTGCATGAGTTTATGTATTGTTTAATGTTGGATTTCAAGCAATCATTAAACTACCATTCCAAAGCTTCAATTTATTAATATTATTATTATTATTATTATTATTATTATTATTGCATTAAAAGAAATTAAACATTGTCCATATTAAGAGTTAGTAAACTTGAATCTTGATCTTTTTTGTATGCATTAATGCATCACATCCAAGGTCTACATCAGAGAAGAAGACTTGCATCATATTTGGAATCATAACTTATGATTGCATCATCATGTCAATAAGAAATAAAAAATATTAATTGGTCAATCAAAAAATGATTAAATAATAGAATTTAAATGAAATTATACAATTTATGATTCTAAATAAATAGAATGTAAAAATTGTGTGGTTCAAATTTACATTCATTCGTTCAATGGGAGGTATATCTGGGAATTTTCAGAGTGAATTGATAAATTGAAAGACCCCTTAGAACATCGCCAATGCCTGATTCTAAAAAAAAATTGCAGTTGAAATAAATTTAGTATGACATGAATAATTATTTTGTTGAAGCGTTCCAGGTAAGAAAAAGAAAACAACATAGAATAGAATTAGACGAATTTGAAGAGCCAAATCAGCCATCTAGAGAATATAGAGAGCAACTGGATAATCAATTTAAGCACAGTAAACAAAGCAATTTTGATGTGTTTAAGGCGTTGTTTGATTTGCTACAAAAGACAGAATATTGCATTCAAAATGCAAGGGTTTTAAAATTTGGGTATTTGGTTTGAAGACACTGAGGTTCAAAATAAAATACTGTGTAAAAACACAATGAATTTCAAATGCAATATTTAGTTCATTCTCACTTAATTTCAAATTCGCCAAATTTGGACGAATTTCAAATACTCTCCAAAATATGGCCATGTGATTGTCCCTTGCACCAACTCTCTTGCTGGCCTCTGCCATTGCCACCGTCTATGGCTGCCACAGTCATCTGTCGACCATCAATCACCATTGCCCACCACTTATTAGCTACAACACCAATTACAGTCTATGCCCCTCGAAGCAAGTTATCACCTGCCTCCACCACCAAGTATTGCAGCCTGTTGTTGTCGCCACTAATAGCCACTGATGGCCACCAATAGCTAGCCACCACTCACAAATTTTATACCACATTTGGCGAGTACTAACCAAACACAAAATTACAAATTCATAAATTGCCAATATATTCATCCAAACAATATTTACTTCTCAAAACAGTACATTATTTTCCACAACATTTCTCTTACAATGCAATCACTTCTCAGCAAACCAAACAACCTCTAAATAATGTGCAAGATTTTCAGTGTTCAATCTATGACTTTATTTCATGAACATTCTAACAATGTTAAATTCTTCCTTTTTTATCTCCTTTTGAATTTACATATAACAATTTACTTGATAGTTATATACTCCTTATTACAGAACATCTTGCATTCTTCTATTATGTCGACTAATAATGGGAAATACCAAGAGTATCTTGTGAGCTGGAATGAAAAACAAACTTAACTTGTGATTATTCGTTGATTACTTTGCATGTAGCATATCAACTATGCCCATTTTTTCTTAACAAATATAATAACTTAATTATCATAGGTGATATTTTCATATTGGGAGAATTATGCAAACTGAAAATCAATAATTCAACGACTACGCAAATTGTTTTCTTTGATGTTGTTTTAGTTTTTTTTTTTTTTTTTTTTTTTTTTTTTTTCTACTTTTATTAAATATAAGATACCTATGATGATGATGATGTTTATGAGAACAATGTGTTCTCTAATTTTTTGTAATACTTTGATTAATTTGGATTTATGGCCTGGACTTCAAGAAAGTCAATTTAGCTCCCATCAAATTCCATGAATAAGTTTTTTTAATTCCTTATTTAGTGCCTCCAGTGCTTTGATTTATTTTTCTTCAGCAACTATTTGAAGATTTAATATTGCTATTATTATTCTTTACTTGCTTCCTTCAAGATTGTGGCCTATAGCAGATATTGGATTCCCTTTGTTTTCATGAATGTTGTACCTACAAATAATTGGCTCAGCAGGAGGGGTTCTGCCAAAAATCCCAACTTCCCTTGGGGTTAGAACATGGTCCCATATAACCTTTCTGTTTCAGGTTATCCCATTCAATCTTAAGGAAATGAGGCATCCTTGAAAGTTGCATATAGCATTTCACTAAAAAAAAGGGGGTACAAAAGTATGCAAAAAATGTAACTAAGCATGTACAAAATGAGCACTATTATTTAAAATAAGAGTAAAAAGAGAGTTATGCACATGGTGGGCAGCTTCGATGTTATTTCCAGCACTATGGAAAAAAAAAGAACTCCTCTGAGATGCGTAAAAAAAACTAAATCTGGTCCCTAGAGAGATCTAGTTTGCCAGGTTCTCTTATACATGGTGCTTCTGAGGAAAGTGATGATGCTTTGATTACCCCCCTCAATGGTAATATCTTTAGTCTCTAACATCCATGGCTCCATATTCTTGATGGCAAAGATGGCTTGAAGCAAGTTTCTAACAAGGCACTGTACGAATGTTCTAGTTGTTGGTCAAGTTTGTTCTTCATCCCTAATGATAACACCAATGTTGGCTCGATAAGATGAAAGAAGGGCCCCATCAACATCAGTTATGTCCAATCAGCAAAGAGGAGAGTAGAAAAACCAGAGGGGATGGCTAATATCCCAGTGCTCCTGAATTGGATAGGCATGCGTTAATGTGAGCTCCAGAGTGCTGGAAGAAATAATAGTGGACGTATTGTGAGGCCTTTCAAGCTTTGTATCATCACAAACTCTCCAAGAGTGATGAGTTACATAACAATAATGTGACCAGTGGTTCTGTTGCAATTCTCAGCTTTAGAAATAACCCCAAGTGATGATGTTTTGATTACCCCTCATATAACCACTCAGTGCCAGGTTGTTCCATATAACCTTAAGGAAATGAGGCATCCTTGAAAGTTTCATATAGCATTTCACTAATAAAGAAAAGGGATACAAAAATATGCAAAAGAGTAACTAAGCATGTACAAAATGAATCTATCTTATTTAATAAAAGTAAAAAAGTGAATGACTATCATGTATTTTTCTCGAAACAAAACTATCCCGTAAGGCAAGTTGTGCACAATGGTGGACTGCTTCATTGTTATTACTAGCAGTATGGCAAATAAAGTTCTTCTTTAAACTGTCAAAAAAAGCCGAATTTGGGCTCTGGCGAGGTCTAGTTTGGCCCGCTCTCTTATCCATGGTGCTTCTGAGGAAAGTAATGATGTTTTGATTACACACTCAATAGTAATACCTTTGGTTTCTAACATTCATGGCTCCACGATAATCGTGATGGCAAGGATGGCTTGAAACACAGGGCACTGTCCCAATGTTCTAGTTGGTTGGCCGTTGTCAAGCAAGTTCGTTGTTCATCCCTAATGGTAACACTAATGCTAGCTCGATAAGATGAAAGAAGGGTCCCATCAAAATTAGTTTTGTCCAATCAGGCAAAGAGCTAAGTTAAACAACCAGATGTCGGCCGTTTTATTGTTCAACTTCACTTTCGTAGTTTGAAAAGGTGATGATTTTGGGATTTTGAAAATAATTTAAATATAAATATAACTTTTTTTAAAGAAGTAACGTTTTTTAATTTTTAAAATAAGTGAGACCAAACGAGTCTCACATTTTCAAATAGTTTAGATGATTTAATACAATACTACAAGCAATACACTTATCCCGAATAATAAATATATTACTTGTAATAGGGATTTAATCATCTAGACTAAACAATTTGTGACATCCGTTTTGATCTGCGAAATATTTTATAAAA
>NW_018251540.1:53878-58486 GCF_001263595.1 Phalaenopsis equestris | reverse complement strand
GACGCAGTCCATTTTGTCGTCGGAGGTCATCCGGAGAAGGTCGCATTTTCACCCGTCCTTTAGGCTTAATTGAAGTCCGATTTCGTGCAATTCATTGAATTATGTGCATTTTGTGTGTGTATGTGACGAAAAAGTCATGACGAATGTTTTCCTAAGGCTTGGAGTCCTATTGGGAGCTTTTTCCCCGAGTCTTCGCAAAATAACTCATAACCACTCGTCTATAAGACGATGGTCTTGTGCCATAAATGCAGGACATCAAAGAAAAATAGGAAGTGGTTAGAATTTCTAAAAGGGTGAGTCTCAATTCTAGTTTTCTAGGACGGTCAATAGGAACTCCTAGAGCTAGATCCTAGGCTCCTAAGGAGGAGAAGAGAAGACCTCACAAAAATGAGGTCAACACCAGAGAGGATGGCTTGTGTCCCAGTGCTCTTGAATTGGGTAGGCATGCGTTAGCGTGAGCTCAAAGAGTGCCGGCGGCAATAATAGTTGTGTATTGTGAGGTCTTTCAAGCTTTGTAGCGTTGCAAACTCTCAACAACTTTGAGGAGGAGGCTATTTATGAGGTTGTCAAAATATCAAAAGCCAACATCCCCCTTGCCCGCATATATTGCCCATGCAACCCCCAATGTTGGAGAGCCAGAAATGCAAACAAACATGGACGACCATTTGGTACCCCCACAGTCAGGCACTGCTCTTGAAGCCCTTACTCGGACACAATCATTCCCCATCCACTAGTATTGAGATACTAGCCAGCTACTCAGGTTGTCTCATCTCACTCTGTGGTGTCCCCCTTATAGGTTGGGTGAAGGCAAGTGTTAATGGAGTTTCAGACCAAGCCAACAAAGTTATCATCATATAAAATTAAATTGGAGAGCTTTTGATTGCTTCTGGACCATATCTACAGTATTGAGACTCTGCCCACGTTGGGCTACAGGCCATTCTTACAATCAAAACATATTTTTGAGCCTTGAATGCTAGAGGGTAACGGTATTATTATTGAAGGGGACAATGCCAACGTCATCAATTTCTTGAGGAAGACTATGGAGGCCAACACCTAGTGGGCTAGACCACGTGATAGCCAAGATTTTGCCTTTTTGACTCAGTTTAGATATCCTATATTTCAGTACATTCTCAAAGAGGTCAACAGGGCAGCACACCTTTGTGCCTAAGGCACTACAAAGCTTGCTCACTTTAACTCACATTGCTGAAAAAAATTTTCATTTTTCTAATCATAGAGATAATAGGCTTCATTTTGTACAAGTCTAATGGCTACTTTTGTACTCTTTTGAACTAATATAGTAATGCAGCATACAACTTTTCAAGAATTCGTTTTGTTGTCGCTGACTTGTTGAATGGAACTGTTGATTTCCACTATTCCTCGTAGTTGTGATTGTTTTTGCCTTGTACAAAATGAATTGTAACTTCTTTGATGCTCACACTTTTGATATTTGGTTAACTGTTGTTGTCCTCATTTTTGAGGTCATTTTCTTTTCTAGAGTCTTAGGATCTAGTTCTAGGAGTTCCTATTGACCATCTTAGAAAACTAGAATTGAGATCCACCCTTTTCGAAAGTCTAACCACTTATTATTTTCCTTTGATGTCTAGCATTTTTGGCACAAGACCATCGTCTTATGAACGAGCGGTTATGGGCTATTTTGTGAAGACTTAATGGAAAAGTTCCTAATAGGACTCCAAGATAGGACTCCAAGCCTTAGGCCTTAGGAAAATATCGTCACGACTTTTTCGTCACATACACACACCAAATACACAAAGTTCACAAAATTGCACGAAATCGGACTTCAATTAAGCCCAAAGGACGGGTGAAAATACGAACTTCTCCAAACGACTTCCGACGGCGAAACGAACCGTGCCAGCGCATCCAAAACGTCAGAATTACCTAAAAGGAACATCCAATTTGCAATGATTTTACACACGAATTACAATGTGCAAATCAAAATTTTACTTTAAAAATTAAGTATTTTCATACTTATATTTTTAATTATATAATATTTATAAAACCCTAATATCTATTTCCCATTCTTCTGGCACGATTAAATTCTCCATCTTGTGCTCGGCTCGATCCCGCGACTGCTCAGGTGTGCCGTGCCCTAGCTCCTGCGGGGACCGACCGAGCGATGCCAGGGCTCGCCGAGCCCGAGCTTCTTCTCCTTTCCTCTGTCATTCGCATTTGGGGCTCGCCTCTTCGATCTCCGCTTGACCGAGCGAGTCTCCAATCGAGGGTTTCCACCTGATCGACGCTTCTCTTCCTCGAGGCCGAGTATACGTTCTCCTCATTTATGATGTCGATTCCTTTCTCTCGCTCGATTGGTAGGCTAGGGCGGCAAACGATCGACATTCCTTTTCTTTTCTTTGCCTTTTGGCTTCCTGAGGATGATGGGTGGCTGTGTGAGTAAGGGTGAGAAGTTTTCTTTGGCTAACAAGAAAAAAAGGGGAGAGTGCTCTTGAGAGAGTTCTTTAGAAGAAATTTGGCATCTACTTTCTTCCTCTTTCACGGTTAGAATACGGATCGATCCCTTTTGTTCGAAAGAAGTTTTACTTCCTCTCTGTCGTTCGAGGGATTTGCGGCTTGCAGAATTAAAAAAAAAACCAGGAAAGCTTTTGCGTGAGGCTTTTAGGAGAAATGTTTGTGGTGTTTTCTTCAATCTTATTTTAGTGTTTTGCTTTAAGTCTACACTAAAGAGGTATTCTTCTCCTCTCCTCTATTTTACATTATTTCGAATGGCATGAAATCTGGAAGCGTTTTATAAATTGGAAAAGCATGTTTGGGCTCATTTTTGTTTCTATTTGCTGCCCCTGTTGTTGAAGCATATGCTGGAATCTTCCTAATGCTGGAAATTATATTTGAGGGCTTATCTTAGCTTAATTTGTTGCCCTCCGTTGTTGGAACATATGTTGGAATCTTCCTAATGCTGGAAATTATATTTGCTGGAAATTATATTTGGGGCTTATCTTGCTTCTTTTATTGCCCTCCGTTGTTGGAACATATGCTGAAATATTTCTTAATGCTGGAAATTATATTTGGGGCTTATCTTGCTTCTTTTATTGCCCCGGTTGTTGGAATACATCCTGAAGTCATTTCAAAAGTTGGAAAATCATGTTTTTGGGCTTAATTTTGCCTCTTTGTGGGGGGGGCTTGGTTTGGCTTCATGAAATTTTGTTTAAAAAGATCCTGTTTTAGTTCATTTAATGAGATCGGATTTACCTTCTTGTTGGATTAAATGTTGGCTGAAAATATACCTATATTAAATGGAGATTTGACTTTGATTCTTTTGGAGTTTTCTGCCTTCGTTTTGAGCTGAATTAATTGGCTCGGTTTGCGGTTTTCTGCCTTCGTTTTTGAGCTGAATCAATTGACCTGGTTTGGAGTTTTTTGCCTTCGTTTTTTTTAGCTGAATTAACTAGCTCAGTTCGGGACTTTCTACCATTGCTTTAAAGCTGGTTTGTTTGGGGCTGGTCTGGTGGCATTTTATCTCTCTTTTTGGCGTTACCCGTGACCTTGTTTGGGTTTGTTTGGAGCTGGTTTGGTGGCTTGTGAAATAAAAAAAAATTTATATAATTTCATTTTGAAGAAAGTATGGGATTGATATAAATGTAATTCAATAGGGGTTTGGAAATGCACAAAATTGACATTTGGAAAGGATATCCTCCTCGGGATTGATCCAATCATTTTTCGTTTAACGAATTTAAATGTTTTAGACCGATACATTCATGATTTTATTTTAAACTTCACTGATTTGGCTTGGCTTTAAAAATGTATCGGTCTCATTTTCGTTCATTCTGTTTTCTTTTTTTTTTAACGGTCAAGTTAAAAATGGGAATTTTTGATTTAATTATATTTAGAAATGATTTATAATCTCAAGGGAAATATGAGGGAAACAGAAAATGAGAGAAAATTAAAATTGAAATTTGAATTTTTTGGATGATAAAATCTAAAGAGGAGATAGAGTAACGAACAATCCGCTTTTTCTTTTACATAAGGAAAAATGAATTGCAAATTGGAATACTAGTGAAAGAGAAAATGAGAGAAAATTAAAATTGAAATTTGAATTTTTTGGATGATAAAATCTAAAGAGGAGATAGAGTAACGAACAATCCACTTTTTCTTTTACATAAGAAAAAATGAATTGCAAATTGGAAGACTAGTTGGAATCGGAAGAAATGATAATTTAGATAACGATTGAGAGATTAGTGGACTTACACTTAGATCCCTTAAGCTTTGAATCAATTTAAAATCCAATTCCTTTAACTAGGATTGAAGCACAACTCACAATTATTTTGTAAAAACTATGAGTTTACCCCTAGATTTTAGAAGTCTGATGGTGAGCTAAGCTTAATCTAAAGATTTTTTAGGGTTAGTTGAGAGGCACTTAGTTACCTCATATTTCACTTCATTTTCCTTTTAACGAATTTAAATGTTTTAGACCGATACATTCATGATTTTTATTGATTTAACTTGGTTTTAAAAAAAAATGGATCGGTCTACTTTTTCGTTCGTTTTGTTTTGTTTTTTTTTAACGGTCAAGTTAAAAATGAGAATTTCCGATTTAATTATATTCAGAAATGATTTATAATCTCAAGGGAAATATGA
>NW_018251540.1:41134-53650 GCF_001263595.1 Phalaenopsis equestris | reverse complement strand
GCGTCTCACACAGTTCTTTTGCAAAAACTATGAGTTTACCCCTAGGTTTTAGGAGTCTGATGGTGAGCTAAGCTTAATCTAAAGATTTTTTAGGGTTAGTTGAGAGGCACTTAGTTGGGGTTGGGTGCACTAGATTGTGACTCATGACTGATTTAATTAAATCAAATAATGAAATTCTTACCTTAACTTGACCAAAACTGAAACCCAATGCTCCGGAATTTGAGTTTATCTTACACTCAAATCCTCCTGGCAATTGGGGACATTCCAATATCACATATAAATTTCCTATTCTTGGTCCTTTATATGTGATGATGTATTTTATTTTATTTGTTTGTCTTTTTCCTATGATTTACCTGTTTCTGTTAAGTCTTTTTCAAGTCATATTTTCTTCTTTTACACAGCGCATAATAGTTAAATTTAAAGGAGCAATGAACCTCTCAGGTGTATATGTTTAATTTATATTATAACATTTTATTCTAAAACATGTTATATTATTTTCATAGTCTGTTATACTGCTTGCCCAGCATGTTATACTACTCTTTATAGCACGTTATGCTCTTCTTTCAGCATGTTATATTATCTTTTCTCTTTACTGTACAGTGCATTGTTACTTTTCTTTCACACTGCATGCTTAGTTACTTTGATACACTATGTCTTAGTTTAGGATAACCTAGTGGTTAGGAGCATTTTCAAAACTAAAACTAAACCAGGAGGTGCTACTACGAAGAGTTTGGAGCGAACGTCGTGGACAACGCGACGAGGAACAATTTTCAGAACAATTTTCAGGTGGATCTAATACGAAGGAGCCACTTCAAGATGGATCTGCAACATCAAAACACATTCACAACACTATACACTTTCCTTAGTTTAAATAACCCATACGATCACTCTTTAGGCTTTTTGTACAACTCTGTTATACAATTATAAGTCCTAACGTTTTAAGTCCTAACGTTTAGGATTCCGAGGTTACCGTACAGTACGGTGTAAATCCTTCTGTCTTTTAGGCTATTTGCACAGTCCGACGTTGTGCAAACATAAGTCCTAAATCTTAAATAATTTGCAAGATTGAAATATCAAATTAAATCATTTCAAAAGACATAAAGCCGAACAATAGGATAGTTGGGACATCTCCGGGGTTTCTCCTGGATCTGTGATATCCCCTACTTTTCTTTTCTTTGGATTTCTTAAATAATTGTTTCTATTTTAAGCCATTCCCATTTGATTTTCCCCATGTCCAATCGTGAAAACTTAAACTTTGAAATCTTGAAAGCAAAACCACCTGATCTTAATCGAGAGTTTTCTTAAGTGATTTCGATCATTTAAGATGTAATTAACTATAGGGGATTGCCTCTATAGTGAACCAGGAACCCAGATAAAATAAACCATCTAATTTTTTTATGTTAGATAGGGTAACTTATTGGCCTTTTTATAAAAATATTTCGCAGACCAAAACGGATGTCACAAATTCTTTAGTCTAGGTGATTGAATTTCTATTACAAGTGATACATTTATTTCTTTAGGATAAGTGTATTACATGTAGTATTGTATTCAATTATCTAAATTATTTAAAATGTGAAACCCGTTTGGTCTCACATATTTTAAAATTAAAATGTTACTTTTAAAAATAAAAAAAAGTTATATTTATATTTAAATTATTTTCAAAATCACAAAATCATCACTTTTTCAATCATTAATGTTTTTTTAAAAAAAAAAAACGGCCGACAACTGTATCTTGCACAGTTGTTGGCTTGTGATTTCCTACTATTCCTAGGAATAGGATGATTATTTCTTTCGTTATTCGGCTTTGCAGTTGCAATAGAATTCAATTTTTTGTAAAACAGAAAGCAGTTGTCTGAACTATTTGGATAGAAACCATATTATCTGGGTTGAAGTTCAAGATTTTTGAATTAAGACTGACTGAAACCTGTGAGACATGCTCTAGGTATTTTAAGAAATTATATATTTTTTATTATTTTAAAGTTATATAAGACTGATAAATATGTATATGCTATACATATCTCATCCTAAGTTGGCATTAGAAGAAACATAAACCCTAAGAAGTCGAGCATCACAAAGTGCTTTAGCATTGCGAGTAACAGAGATAACAGAAGCAGGCAATTTTTTTTCCTTCTAATATATAGGCATTAGAGAACTACAAAAGCAGAGTTAAATAAAATTCATAACATTAAAAAAAATAATCTTCAATAAGCAAGATAAAAAAAAATATGCAGGCAAATATCAAAACAGAATCTATGATTGAGATGATAAATACTAACGAAATTATCTGTGCACATATAAAAATAAAAGTAATAATGGCATCAAACAAAGCAAAACATACTAGAAATAGTGATTTTGACAAGCTATCACATCCTCCATTCTTGGATCATTGATACAACCAAGCGGATAATCAGATTAGCAGGTTCTATCAAAAAATATTAGAAATGAAGATTTTCATAATTGAAATAACCTCTTTGAGCTCGGTGCCTGGAAGGGGTTCACCATCACCATCGCATGGTTGATAGCTCATTGAATCATTCCACTTTCCAGTAATCAATATTTTGGGTTCCTCTACTGCATCATAGACATATCCGTCCACTTCATATCTACCAGTGCTGTAAACATTAGTAGAGACAAAGTTAAAGTTGTTAAATGCAATGCAAATACCCATGGCATTGAAAAACTCCTCTAAAGAACGAAACAAAAGCAAACAACTCCACATTTATCCAATTTAAATCGTAGGACAGTAAGTTAGTTTTGATACAACTTCTTCATCACTAAAATGTATTTAATCATCATTACGTTTTCCAACATGATACCAACTGTTGATATAAAAAAACTCCAAAATCAACAGAATAATTCAGCAGAGATATCAAACTATAGATCAAACTGACACAGATGCATGTATGTGAGCACTGAAGATATAAACAATGGCATACCCGAACCAACCACAAGGTTGAAAGTATAGTACAACTTTGTCCCCAGTTGTCAAGTTTGTCATTACCATCTCCCCAGGAGAGTCAACCCAAGTACGGCCAAATATAAGGTTATTAACTTTTGTGGGAGGAGGCACCAAATCCAAGACAACGCCAGCCTTTTTCAGTTTCACCCTTGTCCTACATTAAATTTTAAGCAATTTAAAATATTAAAATATTGCCTAAAATGGCAGCCGTATAAAACTCACATGTCCAGATAGAAAAGCTGAAATTTCAACTTCTGGACATAATATAATTGCATGTCATGTGATAGAAAAAAGGCTATTAGACACTCATACTGTATAACTCACCTCCCCACAGGGTATACTTCTACAGAATTCCCCAAGAATTTGGTTTTTAGTTTGGAGGTAATGTCGTAAACAAAATGTTCATTCTCTGCATGCCCTGCACTCATTGGAGGATGATGGCTCACCTATAATTGAACATAATTGATTAAGTGAAAATGAATAAGCAAACGTAAAACTAGACAAAAAGTACTGAAGTATCCATCATCAACATTAGCCTTATTCCAACTTTCTGATAAGCCCCAATCAACAAACCTGCTCTGCAATAAATGTGATTCCCCTGTGATTGACCATTTCATAAGTTTCTCCAAGGATGGGATTAAAAGGTTTCCATGTTCGTTGATAGGCAAAGTAAACGGAGACCGCCCATGAAGCTGCGGAATTAAAGAAACTATCATTAGCTCCTTATGAAGGCAAAACCTGCAAAAAACCACATCATTTACTTACAAGCATAGACCAATCGCATGTAAGGGTCATCAGTTTCATCAGCAAGGTCCAGCAGATGACAGTATTCCATTAACTGTAACATAAAATTGGTAAATGGTAACAAAAGAAATAAGCAGAGAACAGCAAGTAATGCAGTAAACTAACTTTCAAATATGATCGGGTTCCCAACCAAAAACAACAAATTCATACAAATTAAAAAGTGAATAAATCACTTTTAAATTATTAAAACATAGTTTTAACTGAAACTATTCCGTGTAAAAGCCACTGAACAGAGACACATTGAAATCAATTTTTTCCAAGTATTTTGCCAATATAACCACAAACTAATCACCTCTGGCTTTATCCTCTATAAAAACAATAAAGTTAAAAATTAGATATGAATATTTCTGTTGACAAATATGAAAGTTGCACCAAATACTGTGAGCCTGCAGTGTTGCTTGGGATCCCTTCACATGGGACAATTTTGTCCATGACAGCTTGGGATGGTCATCAACTCCAATAAAAGAAGGTAAAGATTGCTCAAAGAATCAGTGTTAGAGAACGGTATTGTTTAACAAATTTAAGCTCCAAAAAACCCAAAAACGAGAGATAGGTTAGCACAAAATGATTTGCAAAATAACATGTGGTACGTTCAAAGATGCCTGACAATATAAATGAAGCAAAGAAAGAAAAGATGTAAAAACTCTATCGATGATCCAACTATAATCGGCAATATAAGGTCTACAAGGATCTTTGAAGAAACAATCATAAAATAATGATTCAATATGCAAAAAAACACTAAACTAACCAAAAACTTTATCAGGAAAAAAACGTATTCTTAGCAAGCAAAGAAAGAACATCCATTAAGGAAAATCATGGATCAAACTTTGTAATTTATATGCTATTTAGCCATACATAAACATTTTTGTGGCATCATAATGTATATGGTGATATCATCAACTTAAAGGATGTTAAATATTCATTACTTTCTAATGATATGATTTCTAAGCTTTAGGGAAAGATAGACAGGAAAGATAGACAAATCAACATAAATTTTTAGGTGGACTCCTGTGATATTCTTTTAGTAATAGTAAGATGGACATGTAGAACAAACGGAATCTAAAATTTGCTTGTTCTTACCATATTTGTTCTCATGAAAATAATTTTCTAGTACAGAGAATATAATATAAAATTCATATGCTTATGGCATAAAGACATTGTAGATGTATAATGATGTGGCTAAAGCATTGATTTAGGGGCATGTAAAGGTGCATTGGTAACCAAGAGTGCAGATAAATTGTGTTGCAAATGCAAATTTAAGTAGATGCCTTTGATTACATGATATTTTATGTTAAAGCACTGTGAGTTTGGGAATTATAAAGATTAGCCTTACGGTTGAACTTCAAAGTCCTAAACATGATTATATTGGATCTTTTGCATAGTCTTCGATGTTAAGTCATATAATTACAACATAAACAAGGACCAAACTACTTTTAAAGGTAAGATTCAACAACAGGTCATTTCAACCAATGCAGCACAAGATTATAAAATTTAAGGATGATCTTGAAGAATGGAGTGGCAATAACGTAATAAGTTCCAATTCTGAAATGCATTGATAGATATTAGGTTCCTTCCTGCTTGTCATCAAATAAATGGAAATGCATCCCTCATCTCTTGATGAAGTGGGAGGCGTCTCACTTGTTTTCTTGTTTGATCTAAGGAAATTTTATCTAAATGTTTGAAAGTGAACAATGTAAGATCATGTTATGACTAAATGATGTTTAAAAAGTTACTTCTTTTCTGGAATTAGTTTAGTGGCTTGGTTTTTTGCCATTATTTGGTGATATTGCCACCCCAATCATTTGGTAATGGTTGATTTTATTGCCACTAATATTATTCATTTATTTATTTTTCCACCCATTCCACCGCATAAATATAGCTTTCCTGTTTCTCTATCATCTTGTCTCAGAGTCCAGCCTAAACAAACAAGGAGATTTCTGCAAGGTTACATTCAATTGCAAATTAAATTAGGTAAGATTGGCAAGAAAGATTTTGCACATTTTTATTATCAAGTATTCATGGAGCAATAAAGCGTTCTCTCTTTACAGATTTCCTTTCATTCGTCTATGTCATCATGTAATAAAAAGAGCACATGACTAAAGCGACTTTTAATCAAGTAAAAAATATGTTCACTTTGATGCAAGAAGAGGATTGTCAAACGTAAAATTTTCACATAAAATTTTGAAATTGTAGTTGCAATCACTTATAGAGAAACACATTTCATTTGAAGACCATCAGCCAATTAAAGAAACTTAAATTGCCATTCCTACTTTAGAAAAAAAAAATTCAAATCTTTTATTAGTGCTCAAATTTCTTATGCTATTTCTGCTATCCCCCAAACCCGTACAAAAATATTGTCCATCTCCAGTTACAAGTTTGAATGCTCTTATTAAAACTACAATAATATTTAACAATTGCAATGATTTCATGTCAAACATTTTGCATTAAAAAATATTACTATTGCAAAGATTGAACCTCTCCCATCATTTGTGCATCCTATAAGAAGTTTGTCTAAGTCGAAGAGAATAGATACAACTCAAGTATAGAATTTTGTGAAATATATAAAGAATGAAAGGCAATATTGTGGCTAAACGGATAGTTTTATCAATATTATTATAAAAAATTGGTTATATAGAATAACATAATATAATGATATCATATGTCTTTTGGTTTGTGTATTATATTATTTATACATTATGTGGTTGCTTGAGGCTCAACCCTATAAATCTTTGGGAGCTTGAAGAGCATAGGTTAAAGCATTCATAAGGAGAACCGGAGTATATTACCATAATATTGAGTCATGGAAAATTTGTGAGCATCAAATTTTGTAAGCCCCATTATGTAGTATGGGATCTCCTTAGCTGGGGTTGAGGCAACTCAAATTTTGAACATTTAGTTTGAAGCAATTTCGGTCACAACTTTCCACTTATGAAATATGATGACAGTAGCTAGGGTAGTTATTGAGTGAAGAACATCATAGATTAGATTTTGTTTGGTCATACTATAAGTTGTTCATTCTTGAATCAAGTAGAAGTCAAGCTTTCACATTAACATGTTCATGATTGGCTTGAAAAAAATTGATTGATATTGGCCTTGTTGTACTTGAATTTTGCATAAAATAACTGAACAAGTACTTACACAAGCTAACAAACAAGTTTACAGATGAACAAGTATTAAACGATTCACCTGTGTGTTAGACACATTGATAAATAATTTTACAGGAGTAAAAGAACAAGTAATTTAATGAGTTTAGAATAAGTATCTAATTACTTGAAACAATTAAACAAGTTATGAATGAGCTTTGTAATAATCATACAAAATATACAAATATCAACAAACTTGTTCATTTAAATAGACAAAAAATGGGATTATTGAATAACAAGACTGAAACAAGCGCAAACCTTCCAAACAAACAAGTATCATGTTTCATGAACAAAATTTGAAACAATCATAACTCACATTTTGCCAAAACAAAAGAAAAAAAAGTTGATAAAAAAAATTGGTATCACATCAACATAATACAACAACAACAAGAAGCCTTTATCCCGCTAATTGGAGTCCGCTTATGAATTATTTTTTTCCATTGTGTCCTATTGACTGTCATATCTTCATTTAATTCTAATAAATTAAGATCATTTTTTATACTATGCCCAAGTCTTTTTAGTCTACCTCTATCTTTCTTTACATCTAAAATATCATGTTGAATCTAAAACATCTACTCTCCAAACCGGATCATCAGATGGTCGACGTTTTAATGTGATCAAACCATATTAGACGACTCACTCTAATATTGTGTGCCACCGGAGTCACACCAACCCTTTCACGGATAAATTTTTTTTGTGTTATCTCTGTGTGTCAAGCCACTCATCCACCCAAGCATTCTCATTTCAGTAAAACTTAACTTAGTTTTATGCTTCTCGTTTATAGGCCAGCATTATCCGCCATAGAGCATTGTATGTCTCATCACAAACTTCTAAAATTTTCCTTTCAAGTCTATGCAAAACTTTTCTAGCACACAATAGAGCTGATACATTCGTCCACTTCAACCATCCAACTTAAGTTCTACTAATAACATCTCATCTCTATCATCATCACTTTAGACAACGAACCTGAGATATCTAAAACATTCACTATTTTTAATGATTCGATCACCCATTGTTAAAACTATGCAACTAGATTTACTACTAAATTATATTGCATGTATTCAGTTTTAGATCTATTCAAATGAACGCCTTTAGATTTTAATGTAGATATCTATAATTTATGTTTTTCCTAAACTCTTTCACTAGTTTTCTCCACAAAAAAATATCATCTGCGAAAGGCATATACCACAGTACATACTCCTGTAAAAGCCCAATAAGAGCATCCATAACTAAAGCAAATGAATATGGATTTAAAGTCGATCCCTAAATGTTGCACACCGTGACTCTTTGGTTGGCAGCTGTGTTGTCAATCGTGAGTCCCTTGGGGTCAGGGGTTCGAGCCCGCCTGAGTATATCTGTCTTACAGTGCAAGATCAAGTGGTTAGGCACATGAGGTTAGTTGGGGGCTTGTATCATAGCCTCCGGCCAATCTTTTTCTAAAAAAAGGAAAAAAAAAACGATCCCTAAAGTAATCCAAATGAAATAAGAAAATACTTGATTAATCATCTTTCTATTTGAACACAAGTAACAACTCTAGCAAACATATCTCTAATAAGGTGAAACTCTCCAAAGAACTTCTCTAAGAACCTTATCATAAGCTTTTTCAAAATCAATAAAAATCATATGTAGATCCTCCTTACTCTCTCTGTACTTCTCCATCAAACCTCTCAATAAATGTATATCTTTCATTTTAGACTTGCCCAACATAAATCCAAACTGATTATGAGAAATATTTGTATCACATCTTAACCTAGTTCAATTAATCTCTCCCATAATTTTAATGTATAGCACATTAACTTAATTCCCCTATAATATGCACATTATTGTGCATCTCTTTTTCTTAAAAATAAGGACCAAAATACTCTTCTTCCACTTCTAAGACATCATTTTAATTTTTTAAAATAATATTAAAAAGTTTAGCAAGCCAAGAAATTTTCAGATCTCCTAAATATTTTCACATTTCTATTGAGATACTATCAGATCCTACTCATTTTTCACATTTGGTTTTATTAGCCTTATCAACTTCTTTTTTACAAATGTGACGGTAAAAATTAAAAATTGTATTATTATTAACGATATTGAGATCACTAAGGTCGATCGTTATTTGAAAGACTTCACTGAGAAATTTATCAAAATATCTCACTCACCTATGTTGAATACCTTCAAATAAGAAAAACACTTTGTTTTCATTTTTAATATGCTTTACTTGAATTAAATCTTTATTTTATTTTTCTTTATTTGGCTTCCCTCTTTAGTATCTAATCTATTATAATAATCACTAAAAACAAAATTCTTAACATCACAGATTGTTCTCCTAGACTCCCTACGAGCCACCTTAATTTTTCCTAGTTTTTTAATCTTTTATAGTTAATCATTTTTTATAACAAAACTTTTTATATTTTATCTTTTTTTTTACATTATTATCTCATCACCAACTATTTTTATTTATAAAAACTTATCATTTTGATTCTCCAAGTATATCTTGTCACATGTTTAATAGTGCTAGTTACTTTATCCTACATAGAATCAGCTTCTTCATAAACATCTCAAATCTTGAAATCTTGAAGTTTACTTATAAAAATAATTTTATTTAAGTACCACATCTAATTATATAACAATATTTTATTATATTTTTCATCTTTCAACTCCTTATCTTAAAATCAAAAAATAACAATCCATATTGAGTACTTAAAATTTCACTTGGAATGACTTTGCAATTTTTACATTCTCGAATATCGTTTTTCTTGTAAGTAAATATTCAATGTGATTTATTAAATATATTCTTAAAGTAGTAATATACTCATCTCTTTTCTTAAATAAAGTATTAGCAATAACAAAATCATCAGCCAAATCAAAATCTAATATGGTTCTACATTCTTTATTTATCACTCCAAAATCGCAGCCACAATGAATATTTCTAAAATTTTCTACTACTCTATGAACTTGTCCATTTAAATCTCCTCTAATAAAAATTTTTTCTGCAAGAGATATCATTTGTATTAATTCTTTAGGTTTTTGCAAAAGTTTCCTTTTGAATCTATATTTAAACCTACTTGAGGAGCAAAAACAATTACAACATTAAAGAAATTTATATAAACAACAATCTTTAGAGTTGTAATTTTATCTCTAATATTATTAATTTTTACAACATTATCTTTTAAACTCGTGTATAATTACACTTACATCATTTTTAGTGTGCCTCCTACCTAAGTACCAAAGTATAAAACCTAAATTATCAATCTCTTTAGTCTATTCTCCAACCCATTTAATTTCTTGAATACATAAGAAATTTATCTTCTTATAAACCATAATTTCTACTAATTCGATTAGTTTACATGTGAGAGTAACTATATTGCAAGATCCTATTCCTAATATTTGTTTCATGGACTACCTCATTTGCCTACATTCATCCATAATGTGGGAACACATACTTATTTAACACTACACCAAGGAATCAGTGTAGCTGTCATTGCACATTTTTCACGAATTTCATGTCATACAACACGTCGCTTTCACGAGACGTCATATCATTTTCACAACTATTTAAACGATTCATGTCATGATTTTTTCGAGAAAAACTTTACATTGGTTGTCTACACTACTTCACACAATCCTCCAGTTTTTGCATTCAGAACTTGGGACCTAACAATGACAATGTATAATAAATAAACATATGATGTGTTACTATAAAACAAATCACGTTTAAATAAATTTTAATTAAACAAAATATAAATTATTATCAAGCGTAATATTAATTATTTCTTATTGAAACACGAACAAGTTGTTCATAATGCAAAAAAACAAGTAATATTGTGTTCAAATTTGGTTTGTTCGACCTGTGAGCTTTTAACAAACATTTAAACTTCTCCAACTAGTAACTTGAACAAACTACAACAAGCATTAACCAAGCAAAATTTGAGTTGTTCATCAAGTGCGTTAATTCACTTACAACCCTACTCTATTGAGTTGAGACCAAGGATGTCAACTGGGGTTGACCTGTTGAGTTTGGGTTTGACTCTAGGTTCAACTAACCCGAATAAGCTTAACCAAAAAATGAACCATTTATTATATGAGTTAAATATATTTCACCTGAACCTGCTTGACCAAAACATCACCCATCAAGACAATTTTTATATGGATCATATAATTTTTTTAGGTTCGGCATGAGCTAATTAACACATATATAACCCATTTAACCCAACTAAAACCTGCTTAATCTTCAAAGGGTATGCATTTTGCATTAATCAGAAATAAAAGATGTTATAAAAGCCACAGTGTGGTTGGTATCAGCCTCAACTACAATCAAAAAAGCTAGGTCATAAGTGTGAGCATTGCAAACAAAAAACTTATGTGAGGCAAGACGAGAACAAAAATGGCTTGCCTTATTATATTATATATGGGAAAAAAACAAAAGAACTTGCTTGAAGCTAGTAACTAAAATCATGTCAGGTCCCGTATCAGTATGATGTTGCCACATTTTCAACTTCATATGATCCTAGAAGGAGTTGATGATGGTCTCATTATCGCCTCAATAATGATCTCCTTGGTTTCAAGCATCCAAGGCTCCATAATTGTGTTGAGAAACAAAATTGCATCATATTCAACTTGAGAGCTATCCCAATTTAAACATGATTGGCCCGCAACAAATAATAATCTTCCTAGTTTCATTCTATATGATCACCCCCAAGCCAGCCAGGTTGTTCGAAAGAAGAACCCTATATCTTTTATCCAACACGAAGGGGGGGCCAACAATAAGAAAAAAACAGCCCAGATGGTTGTAGAGTACCCCGTTGCACCGTGATAGAAAAAGGTTTCATTAGAACTTGCCAAATCCGAGCCCAGATAGTAATCGAGTTAATTTTGAGTTATTCAGGTCAATTCAAACCCTATTTGAATTATAATTGAACTTTAAAACTTTGATTTTAACCTGGTCAAAATATAAAATGGGTCAACCCATACCCTTATTTTTTTAGCCGTGTTCTAAGATTGGATCATTTTTGACACCTTGGTTGTGACATACTTGTCTTCAATCTACCTTAGTGTAGTAACAAACAGTTGTGTAATGCAGTTTTCAAAACGTAGTTGAGTAAATCTCTTTTATCCTGAGTTTTGTTATGAACATTTGTCTTTGTGTTTGTCGGCACAAAAAAGGAGAAAGGAAGAGATGGTTTGGGGGGGTCGCCCGTAAGAAGCTGTCGGCAGCCGGAATCAAAATCCCATCGCCCGCTTCGGAAGGACGTTTTAATTTACGTATATATATATATATAATTTTAGAAAAATACGAAATCAAACTGACCTCATATTTTTCACAGTTTAAATGAAAGAGCACTCTACCTCAAATCCTGTATCTACCCCGAGGGATAAACACAAGATTTAAGGATGAGGCTCGATCAAATAAACTAAGAAAACATATGACATCCGTTTGGGTCTGCGAAACCGTTTTATTTGCCGACAAGTTCCCCTATTTAATACGAATGATTAAATAGGGTTTATTTTAAGCTGGGTTCGGAAAAGCTCCCTATAAGGGCAAGCCCCTATAGTTAATTACATCTTAAATGACCGAAGTCACCTAAGAAAACTCTCGATAAAAATCAGGGAATAATGTCTTCA
>NW_018251540.1:40050-40474 GCF_001263595.1 Phalaenopsis equestris | reverse complement strand
GCTGTATAAGAAGAGCAGTAGCAGGTAGAAACAGGACAAGTGTAACATGCTGTATAAGAAGAGCAGTAGCAGGTTGAAACAGGAAAATTAAGTACTGTAAAATGTAAAGCAAACCTGTATGTCTGTGAGATCTGCTGTTCCTTAAGTATAGCAAACCTAAATACATCTCCAAAAACAAAATTTGAAAGAAAGCGTCGTCCAAGTAATCCGAGAAAAAGCGGAAAAACTCGAGAAACTCGACGAAAAAGACTCAAGTAACAAGTAAAAGAAAATCCTCAAAAACTCCCTGAGGAAATCTCGAAAGAAAAGAAAAATAACACGAGTGCTCCGTCCCAAAACTTCGATAAAACAAAAGAAAATTTCAAGTGAGGGGGACCGCAAGCACTCGTATGGGACTAGGCTCAGATATATTTATTCTCGAGGA
>NW_018251540.1:38700-39193 GCF_001263595.1 Phalaenopsis equestris | reverse complement strand
GAAACTCCTCCAACTCAATCCATAATTCCATATATTAAGTAAGCATAGAAATCTCCCTATCAAGCCACATAAATGCTCACGATCGGGGTTAACAGGGGAGGGGAAACAGCCCACAAGGCTCTCGGCCAAGGCAAGGAACAGAGACAAAAGAGGTTCACATTTAAAGCAAGGGACAGCTGCCGAGCCCCACAACCAAAGGCAACCCAAAGCACAAGCAAGGCCCACGGTCACAGCAACCCGAGGCACAACGAGGCTCACGGCTTAATGCAGCAAAGAGTAGCTGCTAAAGCCAACAAAAAGACCACCAAAGGCAACTAAATAATCCTAATTTTTTTGGATGGGATGGCAAACTTGATTCATCCAAGACACTCAAGTCAATCCAAGCTTAGCAGAGAAAACCAAATCACACCCAAAAGCTCAACAGTGAACCTCACGGGTAAGGAGCAAAAGGAGAGACTAATTCAAACACCTCACCAACCCACGGCTAGGCACC
>NW_018251540.1:37568-37890 GCF_001263595.1 Phalaenopsis equestris | reverse complement strand
TTGTATCATCCAACAGAACTATACTCAAGGCTCGGCAAAGAGAAAACCGAAGAGCAACGAGGCACCACAGAAGGGGGGGAAGAAGAGTACCTCAAGAATGCTAAAGTAAAGCCCTGCAACACAAGAGGCTACCTCAAAGATGTGCTCTCACAAGAATCTCCTTTCCAATCTCCTCTAGCTAAATTTTCAACAACCCCAACAAAACAACAAGGAACTCTCCTTATAGACAGGGAATAGAGAAGAAGAGAAAAGAAAGCCACCCCCATGTCCACGGCACTCGAATCGGGCCCAAAGCCAAAAGAGATTCTTCACTGCCTACAGA
>NW_018251540.1:13914-37425 GCF_001263595.1 Phalaenopsis equestris | reverse complement strand
ACAGAGCTCGGGTGCGTGCGTTAGAGGAGTTAGGGCTTAAAGAGGAAAGGGGAAACGGGGTAAAATGATTAATTAATATATATATAAATATATATATATAAACATATATATATATATAGATATATATTAATTAAAACACAATTTACTCGCGCGCGGCGACGCGACAAAATGGGTGTCCTCCTCGGGCAAAATCAACGTTCCGGACGCGTTGGCGCAGTCCGTTTCGTCATCCGTGGTCGCTCGGACGACGTCGTCGACAATCGGGTCAAAAACGCGTTGAAATTCAAATTTTACAAAATTTCGACCCGCGATCGATCGTCCCAAACGGTTTAATTGAGCATTCGACAAGTAACAATGCAGGCAATGCGAATTGCGGCGATCGGACGTATCGACTCTCCGAATTGCGAAGCTTGTGCGCGCGGGAGTGCGAATTGTGCAAAATGCCACCCTAAGGCTCAGGAAGGTCCTATAGGGAATCCCTTTTGGGTTTCCTCATGTTGGTTTCGTCCTTCTAAGTGCTAGAAGTTGATACCACACACGCGAAACTCCAGAAGGGGACGGAAGCGGGTCAAACTAAAACGAGGCGGGTCCCACTTCTAAGGTTCTAAGATAGTCGAAGGGAGATTCCTAAGGCTAGATCCTAAACCCTAAGCGGAAGACTAGACCTCACGAAAATTGAGGTCAACAGTGTTGGTTTCATGGACATCTGAATTTAGGGAAGAAATTTTTTCCTGATTATATGTATTACTATTAGGGAGTAAATCTATTTCGTTTTTCTTCTCACTATTGAAGTCGTGATTGTTGCCTTTGATCCTTCACCATTTTTGGCAAACAATTTTCCAAACAAGCTAAGAAAAATATATTTGCACTTGTGTTGGTATCATGTACATTAGAATTTAGGGAAGAATTTCTTTTCACCCTAATTATATGTATGATTATGTGGTTTCTTAAATAGTAGATTTATTTCTCTTATTTCTCTTTTCTCCTCACAGATGTAGGTCATGTCAAAACCATATAAATATTAAAGCCTTGCGGCCATTGATCCTTTACTACGTTTCGTGTTCATTGATTTCATCCTAACAGGCATCTTTGCATAAGCAAACAATTTTCCAAACAAGGCTATAAAAATCTCTCATTATAACAACATGAACTCTACATTGCTCCAAACCTCACCCTAGGTGGTTTAATTAAGTTCATAGGTAAAGTTTGAATCTGATTAGAATTTAATCCAACCTAACTATACATGTCCAATTTCAATCTGTTTATTAATCAAGTCAAAAAATCTAGCGCAAAGTTGACCCGCTTTTAACCCAACTAACTCAAACCTAACCCATGTAAACTATTTAGCATAAGACATAACAGTCCTTACACTAAATTTTGGTTTAGCAGGTAAACCAACCCAAAAAATTGAACTTATGAGAATTTTAGACCAAAATATGATCCAAAAGTTGATCCGATCAACCCAAACCTAGAATTTATTTTACTGAGGTTCAGCTTGGGTTATTGTGTCAGGTAATTATTGACATCTCTACCCTCCCCCCTCCACCGACAAAGAGAAGGATACTAATAATTAGGCATTCCTTGTTAAAAAATACAACAAATTTTCAAAATTTTAAACTATAAAATACATAATAGAGATATTTGAGCTCATTCAGAAGCTATCAAAATGATACCTACCTAACATAAAATAATCATACGGTTAATAGATATCAAGCACAATAAGCTCATGTCTTTCCTTAATCTAAATTTCATGATCAAATTTGATATTTGGCACTTGTGTTGGTACCATGTACATTAGAATTTAGGGAAGAATTTCTTTTCACCCTAATTATATGTATGATTATGTGGTTTCTTAAATAGTAGATTTATTTCTCTTATTTCTCTTTTCTCCTCACAGATGTAGGTCATGTCAAAACAATATAAATATTAAAGCCTTGCGGCCATTGATCCTTTACTACGTTTCGTGTTCATTGATTTCATCCTAACAGCATCTTTGCATAAGAAAACAATTTTCCAAACAAGGTTATAAAAATCTCTCGTTATAACAACATGAACTCTACATTGCTCCAAAGTCCAAACCTCACCCTAGGTGGTTTAATTAAGTTAATAGGTCAAGTTTGAATCTGATTAGAATTTAATCCAACCTAACTATACATGACCAATTTCAATCCGTTTATTAATCAACTCAAAAAATCTAGCACAAAGTTGACCCGCTTTTAACCCAACTGACTCAAACCTAACCCATGTAAACTATTTAGCATATGACATAACAGTCCTTACAGTAAATTTTGGTTTAGCATGTAAACCAACCCAAAAAATTGAACTTATGAGAATTTTAGACCAAAATATGATCCAAAATTTAATCCGATCAACCCAAACCTAGAATTTATTTTAGTGAGGTTTAGGTTGGGTTATTGTGTCGGATAATTATTGACATCTCTACCCTCTACCTTCCACCGACAAAAAACAAGGATACTAATAATTAGGCATTCCTTGTTAAGAAATACAACAAATTTTCAAAATTTTAAACTATAAAATATATAATAGAGATATTTGAGCTCATTCAGAAGCTATCAAAATGATACCTACCTAACATAAAATAATCATACGGTTAATAGATATCAAGCACAATAAGCTCATGTCTTCCCTTAATCTAAATTTCATGATCAAATTTGATATTTAGCATGTTACAATAAAAAAATTTAAAATAGGATCATGAATAAACTGAACTCCATGCAAAACTAATTTTTCTTCACTCATACCAAAAGTCAGGTCATGTTTAAAATTGTAGAACTAGACCCTTGCATTTCATGCATTGTTCATGAAGACTGACTTACCTTGCTGTATTGATCCCATTATTGATATCAAGTGCGTCACGCTGCCCACTTCAGTTGAGCTTGCAGTTGTGGAAGAAAATTTTGCCACACTCACAAAAAAAAAACACTAATTCATGCAGAGAAGTACTACAACTACTTTTATCTTATCAAAACACAGTATGTCAAAATGATCAGAGTTTTTTTAAACAAAATAAAAAGGAGATTGTGCTGTAATGAAACGCAAGCAAAGATCAAGACTTGTACTCGATTTAGATGTTAAGAAGCATGTCATACCAAAAATAAATTGCTAGAACGTGGAATAATAACTTTAAAAACTGAAAACTCAGTTGATTCAATATGATTGAAGAAACAAAATCAAAATAAAGATATCATTAAAAAGAAAAAATCAAAATAAAGATAGGACAGCAACTTTCAAGGCAAAGCAGTGTCTACCTCAGCCATTTTCTGAATCATGGTCATTGGTTCAAAAATTATCACGGGAAGCGTCACCAATGACGTAACATCTGCTCCAATATAGTTCTGCATCATCTTCCAATAACCATCCCTGTCCTACAAAAAGGAATCACAAGCACTAATTCAACACAAGAAAAAGTGTGTTGTCATGCAAGATATAAAATTTGACATTATTGTCCTCCAGATTTTATAAATCGCTATAAAACAATAAAGAAAAATACTGTTAGTGAGATGATAAGATTGGTGAGAACTTCAATTACGTTCTAAATATTTACAAAATGATAGAAGCTTGCTGAAGATTCACTTTAAAGCTTAAACATTTTTTTCTGGAGGAACACTTCACAAGTTTTTTCTCTTCATTAAGAAATTGCCTAATTTTACTACCGAAACCATTCTATTAAATTTTAACAAGAATTCAACTTTTAAGTGTATTCATAGATAACTAGTAATTATTATTGTTACATACGCAAAAAAAATATAGTTTACAATATTTGTTAATTAATAATCATGTTTATTTTCATTATTTAACTAATTGAAGTTACATTCTAAGCTGTTTTCACCATCATGGTTCATCTAACAGTCTAGATAAATTTACATAAGAGCACAAATAGCACAATAAAAAATAAAACAAGATAATATTGCAAATAGGCCTGAAACTATTATATGCAAATATAGAAAGAAATGAAAGAAAACACACGCCATGGAGAGAAGGTTGAACATTACCGAAAAAAAAAAAAAAAACAAGTAAAACAACGTCAATAGTGCACAAAAAAACAAGTGAAGCATTAGAAATTCCTACCCTAACAAAATCCCCAAAAATATACATTTATGCTTTTGCTAATAAGCTAAATACCATGAAGTTTGATCTTTTACGTCTCCATAGATCAGTTCAATCGGATATCATATATGAAATATTGATATGTACCAAAAAAATAAAGAAGATTTACATGGATACCACACTCTCTCACCTGGTTTTCTAAATCACTTTAAAATAATAAAGAAAAATATTGTTAGTGAGATGATAAGATTTGTGACCACTTCAATTATGTTCTAAATATTTACAAAATGATAGAAGCTTGCTAAATATTCACCTTAAAGCTAATACTTTTTTTCTGTAGGAACTTTACAGTTTTTTTCTCTTCATTAAAAAATTGCCTATTTTGGCTACCTAAATCATTCTATTAAATTTTAACAAGTACTGAACTTTTAAACGTAACGTTGACATTGTCGGTCTCAAGGCCGGATGTGAAAAGTGGAGGGTTGCGTTAGGTAGTCGACAACCAACGTAAAACTTGTCGAAAAAATCATGACATGAATCTTTTTGATCATCGTGTAAGTGTTAGGGCGTCCCCTGGAAGCGACGCACTGTATAACCTGAATACAGTGAAAAGTGTACAAGGGCCGCTACACCGGCGCCCGGGCGTAGTGACAAATAAGCAAGGGTTCCCGCATTACGAACGGATGCGGGTAAAGAAGATAGTCCATGAAACTAATAAAACTAATATTATCATAATATCTTGAAATATAGGTACTCTCAATGGTAAATTAATGAAATTAATTGATGTTATGATTCATAGAGAGATTAATATCTTATGTATTCAAGAAACTAAATGGGTTGGAGAATAGGCTTAGGAGATTGATAACTTAGGTTTTAAACTTTGGTATTCTGATAAGAGTCGCACTAGAAATGGTGTAGGTGTAATTATAGATAAGAGTTTGAAAAATAATGTTGTAAAAATTAATAGAGTTGGAGATAGAATTATAACCCTTAAGATTATCATCGATACTAAGAATTTTAATATTATAAGTGTTTATGCTCCTCCAGTAAGTTTATATATAGAATCTACAGATAAATTCTGGAATGACTTAGAAGACTTAATACAAATGATACCTCTTGAAGAAATAATTTTTTTTAGAGGTGATTTAAATGGACATGTAGGTGGAGTGGTAGAAGATTTCAGAAATATTAATGGTGGCTACGGTTTTGGAGTGACTAATAAAGAAGGTAGAGCTATTTTAGATTTTGCTTTAGCATATGATTTTGTTATTATTAATACTTTATTTAAGAAAAGAGACGAGCATCTTATTACTTATAAGAATGGATCTAATAAAACACAAATTGATTATTTTCTTATAAGAAAAAGAGAACGCCGAGATTGTAAAGATTGTAAGGTCATTCCAAGTGAAGATTTAAGTACTCAACATCGTTTATTAGTTATAGATTTAAAGATAAAGAGTTGTAAAATAAAGAATACTATGACTCATCATCGTAGAATTAGATGGCGAAACTTAAAAGACAAATAAAATTATTTTTATGAGTAAAATTCAAGATTTCAAAATTTGGGATGTTCTTCAAGAAACAAATGCTATGTGAGATAAGATAACAAATACTATTAAACAAGCAGCAAAAGATGTACTTGGAGAATTAAAAGAAAAAGTTTCTATAAATAAAAGTAGTTGATGGTGGAATAATAATGTGCAAGAAAAGAAAAAACATAAGAAGTTATGTTATAAAAATTGATTTAAATGCAAAAGCTTAGAGAATTGAGAAAAATATAAAACGGTTCGCAAGGAGTCTAAAAGAACAATTTGTTATGCTAAAAATTTTGCTTTTAATGATCTTTATAGATTAGATACTAAGGAGGGTGAAAAACATATGTATAAACTAGCCAAACAAAGAGAAAAGAAAAGTAAAGGTTTAACTCAAGTAAAGTGTATTAAAGATGAAAATCAAAAAGTATTTTTCTTAGAAAAATATATTTAGTATAGGTGGGTGAGTTATTTTGATAAACTTTTTAATGAAGTTTCTAAAAATATGATCGACCTTAGAATCTTAATATCGTTAATAATAATAAAATGTTTCATTTTTTTCGTCGCATTAGTAAAAAAGAAGTTGATGAGGCTTTAAAGAAAACTAAGTGTAGAAAGTTTGTAAGACCTGATGATATCCCAATTGAAGTGTGGAAATACTTAGGAGATTTGGAAGTTTCTAGGCTTACTAAACTCTTTAATATTATTTTAAAAACTAAAAAGATGCCTGAGAAGTGGAGGAAGAGTATTTTAATCCCTATTTTTAAGAATAAATGGGATGCACAAGAGTGTGCAAATTATTGAGGATGCAAATTATTGCAAATTATTGAGGAATTAAGTTAATGTGTCATACTTTAAAATTATGGGAGAGAGTAATTGAATATAGGTTAAGACCTCATAATTATAGAAAAAGCTTACGATAATGTTCCAAGAGATCCTTTGGAGAATTCTTGAGAAGAAAGGTGTTGACATGACTTTTATTCAATTCATTAAGGATATGTATACTAGAGTTGTTACTTGTGTTCGAACTGAAGGAGGATTGACCAAATATTTTCCTATTTCTGTTGGATTACATTAGGGATTGGCTTTAAGCTCATATCTTTTTGTTTTAGTTATAGATGGTCTTACTGGACATTTACAGGAGGATGTACCCAGGTGTATGTTTTTTGCTGATGATATCGTTCTCATGGATAGGATGAGAGAAAAAGCCCAGGAAAAACTTGAATTATGGAGGTCTACATTGGAGTCTAAAGGCCTTCATTAGAGTAGAACGAAAACTAAATACATGGAATGTAATTTTAGTAGTAATAGCTCTAGTGAGAGAAGTGTAACGTTGGGCGATAAAATTATTAAAATGTGTGAACAATTTAGATATCTTGGGTCTGTTGTTCAAAGCGATGGTGATATAGATGGGGATGTTAATAGTAGAATTCAAGTTGGTTGGTTGAAGTGGAGGAATGCTTCTGGCCTTTTGTGTGATAAAAAAGTTCCGCTTAGACTGAAAGGAAAATTTTATAAGATGGTGGTTAGACCTGCAATGCTCTATGGTGTTGAATGTTGGCATTTAAAAGAGAAACATAATACCAAGTTAAGTGTAGTCGAGATGAGAATGATTAGGTGGATGAGTGCCTCTACACTAAGAGACAAAATGCAAAATGAATATATTCGTGATAGGGGTGATAGGGTTGGTGTAGTGGTGTAGTTCCTGTGACGAACAAAATTAGAGAAAGTCGTCTTAGACGGTTTGTTCACATTAAACGTCGACCATCTGATGATCTGATTAGGAGAGTAGATGTTTTAAATTTGACTTATGTTAAGAAAGGTGAAGGTAGACGTAGGAAGACTTGGGCTTATTGTATAAAAAATGATCTTAATTTATTAGAACTAGATGAAAATATGACACTAAATATGACGCAATGGAGAAAAAAGATTCCAGTAGACAACCCCATGTAGTGGGATTAACGATTTGTTGTTGTTGTTGTTGTATTGAACTTTTAAATGTATTCATAGATAATTATTAAATATCATTCTTACATCAGCACACTAATATAGTTTAGAATATTTGTTAATTCATAATCATGTTAATATTATTTTCATTAATGTACTTTCAAAGTTGTTTTTACCAACTCGGTTCATCTACTAGTGTAGACCAATTTACATCGAATAGCACGATAAAAAATAACATGAGATAACATTGTAAATAGGCACTGAAACTGTTTCATGCAAAGATAGAAAGAAACGAAAGAAAAAATACACCATAAAGAGAAAATTGAACATTACAAAAAAATAAAAAATATAAAAACAAGTAAAACTACGTCAATAGTGCACAAATAAAAAGGGCAACGTTAAAAATTCCTACCCTAATACATTCCAAAAAAGATATACAATTATTTATTTGTAAATAAGCTAAATACCATGAAGTTTGATCTTTTACATCTCCATAGATTACTTCAGTCAGCTATCATCTATGAAATATTGATATGGACCAAAAAAAAAGGAAGATTTACATGGACACCCCTCAATTCTTATAAATTTACATATCTAACACCTAAACTTCACCCTTTACATATAACCTATGAATAAAATGTGTATTTTACTTTTTTTTTAAGTGAAGACGGTGCTACTTTTGATGTGATATGAAAGATTTGGGTGGCATAAATATAAAAATCAAAGTTTAGGTTTTGGATATGTAAACACATAAAAGTTGGGCCGTATTTATGTAAATGCCTCAAAAAAGAATAGTAAGCAAAATGATACCTTGAAAACAATTATAATTTCCAATCATAAACAAATTTGGAGAAAAAGAATTGCCAAGTATAAATATATGACAGTGAAGCCCAAGAAGGAATCTATATAAAAGCATAAACTAGAATCATTTGGTATAAATGTAAGCTAAATTATAGAAGCATTAGTCAACAATACACAAGTTAAATAACACCCAAGGAAACAATAAACTAATAAATCAACTAAATAAATGCTTTAAGAAATATGTCTACAACGTTAACAACATCATAATGAGATAAAAGTAACACCTCTTTCTTCCATCTTCCTCTTTCTGCCTCAGCTTCTGCATCCTCTGTGCCTCCTTCGGGATTAATAACTTCGAGGCCTTCATAACCCAACAACCTAAAACACGTAAAGCCCATGCAAACATAAATTTGTATACCTTCATCTCAACTTAACCAACTTAGTAAAGTTAAAATTCCCAATTTTGTGTTTATTATATTCTAATGTGCAACAAGAAAACACTAAACAATGAAAATGCAAGATATTGGACTAACAAAATAGTTTAACTAATTAGATAAACAGCAGTAAAGGGAAGCACAATAGTTGTAATGCATTAACTAGCTTGGTTTACAGACATTTCACAAGATATCAAAAGAAAATTTCATAAAAATATTTTCCTTTTATATTTCAATTTTTTAATGAAAATCTCAAAACATAACAGGCTGTTCATAAAGACAATATTGCAATATCTGCAAACATAGATATTTTAATGTTTATTGTATAATGTATTAGAAATCTAATGTTTATATAACTTAAAAACAGGCTCATTCTTTAACCTCTTTTAACTTTCATTTCCATGACAACAGTTAACAAATCCTCCATTTTCTTCATTGATACACTATAGCTACAAAAAATATGCCAACAAACTGAAGATAACAGCCATGATAGTGACGCATTGCTAAAAACTTTACAAATAAGTTTAATCGGAAGCAAAGAAAAACTGACAGTGAATATCAGTTCAGAAAACATGTTCGTGATAAACTCTTAAAGAACAGACTTCTAAAACAAAGTTCAGAAAGGGAAAGGCATTGACCTCTAAATAGCAATTAGAAATCTATAAAATTTTTGGAGCAATCTGAAAATTAGCAATGACAAGCAGTATTCTGAAAAGCCACGGGCCATCCTCAATTCTTTACTAGTAAGTTTACAAAAGGAAATGCAGTGTTCATAAATTTTCCTGCATGAGGGTATTCAAATCAACATTTTTTAATGGAGAAATATAGTACATAAACTAAACAAAACAAATTAACATCAAATTTTTTAGCAAAATTCTATTTCAAAAAGAGTTCATCACACAATATCATTCTAAATGTCATGTTTGATCTTTAAGTTGATGAGGCATTGTCAGAAGGAAACAAACTCTGTGTAAGGCAACAGCAGTATTATACCTGTCTTCTATGTAGTCACCGAAAGGATTTCAATGAAGAAATAAAAACAAAAGAAAATATTAAAAGTAGAATGGGGGAATGAAGAAGAATGCAGAGTTGGACACATAGCAGACAACAGATCCACAGAATAGCCTACCAAACTGCTTATGCGAGATAGAATTAGTTGAAAAGATGACGAACTAATTAAAATAAGGAAGCAAAGTTCTCATTTGGCCGCAACGCAGATCGCTTGTGTGCGTGCGTGTGTGCGTGCGTGTGTGCGGGCGTGTGTGCGGGCGTGCCTGTGTCGAAACAAATCATTTGTAGTTGCCTGTGAAAGCAAACAAACAGTTGGATACATAACTGATCGAACGCATTAGCAACAGTTGACTATATCATGCAAGTAAATTCTGATCAATTATATCGCCAACAGCAATACAGTCAATCTGTTATTGGAAGAGGCACATATCTAGAAATAAAATTAAACAGAAGAAAACATCGCATCCATCCATACGCTCAAGCACAATACAACAGACGCAATCACAAATCTAATTTGCAAGTACTCATACGCGAATATAACAATTCTCTGAATATTAATGGATCTAGAACAGCTCCTTACCCTGAAACAGATTTCTGCACAGCGCTACCCCAAAACTTCACACTTGAAGATATCGCCGAGAAGAATCCGCCGCCTTCCGACTTCTCCTCCTTCGAACTCATCGCTGAAACCCTGATTTAAGGAGAAACCGGCAAAGACACTCTCAAGCGACAGAATCCCTAAGCTTCCGATCCCACCGATGTAAACGATGAAGATGCGAGAATTATATAACACTAATAGATTCGATAGGACTGGAATGGGAGAAGACAAACTCATGTAATGCGAAATGAAACGAAAGAGGCAAGAAGTAAAGAGAAATTGGCGCGGCGTGGCGTGGCGTGGCCGGGTTGACGGCCAAATGACGACCAGAAGGTCAAAAAAAATTTTGAGAATTGGTTGACTGAAATGACGGTTTTGCCACCGCTGAATGACCCAGCGTGACCTGATAATTTGACTATCATGTTTCCTAAACAGAATAATAGATTCACTCTTGAATACATTTTATACATAATATTTAGCTTATGTTGATCGAAGGTACAGTCTACCTACCGATTGGTAAGAAACTCCTTGATAAACATTTTCTATTGCGAACCGATCTTTTCATGTTGATTCAAATTTGCTGCTAATTTTTCAATGGTTTAAAATTGGACTTTTGAGGACTAGAACCAAAATCACCTATACGAAAGGTTAATTTATTGTGTGCTTGAATCATTAGTAATTAATATAGCTCGAGAATATGCTTTGCTATCAGGCAAACTTCGTCCAACCCTTCTAGTTGCTCTCATTGTAATTAGATGCTATGGGGAATTTGCCCTTAATGTCACAATTATAAATGAGGGAAGTTGAATTTCTAGGGAAAGCCTGGCTTCAAACCCATAAACAAATGAAAAAGGAGCAAATTTTGGAGTTCACTGTGTAGTTGTGGCCCATAGCGTTTTTATTAGTTGTTTATGCCATTGTCTTTTGTTTCGATTTGGCATTTTCTTCAAAATTTAGACTGGTGTTTTAGTAAAAGCTTTAACTAACGGATTTGGTCGAGGGTAGTAAATGGTCGAATAAGGCCAATCAATGTTTTGTCAATTCACGAAGTTATTGAATTTGGTACTTTTGAAGGCAAGACCATCATCAGATATAATTTTTTGATGGATTCCAAATCTATATATGATATGGATCTTGAAGAAGTGGAGTACTTGGTAAGCTTTAACTACTTTTAATGTTATAGCCTCTCACTATTAAAGAAGTAGTATGTTGCAGCTAATATAAACATATGTCCATTGAATGAGGGAAGATCAGTAGGTCCTATTATGTCTATGCCTCCAACATTCAAAGGGCGAGGAAGCAATCGTTAGGTGTAGTACATTGGGAGGTTGATGTAGGACTACCACATGTACTTTACATTGGTGAAAACGCCAATCAATCCCCATGCAATAATTGATCATCTTTCTTCAATAATATCACATTCTTCTAATCTTTACTTTCATCTTAGGACTTGATTGATGGGCATCACATAATACAGAGTGTAATTCCTTAACAATCATCTGAACTTGTTATTTGTTTAAGCCTCATAACAACATATGATCAAAAGATCTTTAGTAAAGTGTATCATTTATGAGTGTAAAAAACAAAGCTTTTGACTTTATCTGATGAGCAAGAGATTTATAATTAAGAAGGTTTCCCTCACGCAAATATTCTATGAAAAGATTTCGTCAATATGTGCCTTCCTCTTCATGTGTTGTTGTGGTAAACTATTTTTCAAAGTTTGATTTGTTTAGGTATTTCATATTGATTGGGGAGAGGAACGAACAACCTTGTACTCTAAATGGGATAGAATCTTCCTCTATATAGACAATTACCTTAGCTAGCCTTACTAAAGCACCTGCAATGGTATTACTATCACACGATATTATGTATAAGGTAATGTCTGGTATCTGCTTAAATAATTTCATGTTGTGTTGATAATACAAATGAAACTTGGGTTTTAAGGACTGATATGTTCCAATAATTTGGTTAATCACCAATTATGAATCTAGAAAGATTTTGATCTTTTTTATTTCCATTGTAATTGTCAAATGTAAACCAAAGATCAAAGCATCATATTCAACTTAATTGTTGGTTTATGGCTTTGATAAGTGATATGTTAATCCCAACTGTCCCCAAATAGGAGTTATAAAGATTAGCCCAATTCCTGCTTTGTCCAGGGAGGTCACATGTGAGTTAACATCTTTCTTGAGCTTGTACAATGCTATCTGGAAGGCCGACAAGATGGTCAATGATTCTATTATAGTTTGATGTAACTTATGTTCCCTTAAGTGCCATCAAATTTCAATCCCTAGCTGATTTCTTACCTGCGTACCTATTATGAGTGTAATCTTTCCCTTCCACATCAACTTGAGCTAATAAGGCACTAAGAAATTCATCTAAGAAAATAGTGTATAATATCATTTGTTGCCCTAAGAGGGGTGCCGCTAATATAAAAGGTGTTGTTAAATATTATTTTAATTTTTTAAATTCCTTTTGGCACTTATCACCCTAAAAAAATTTGGCTTTTTTTTTATTGATATTAAAATGTTGAAATCTTCCAAAGGTTAGAGATAAAGTGTCTCTGATATGTCAGCTTACCTTGACATGATCTCAATTAAGTTAAGGTTTAAGGAGGTGGCACTTATAAATCGCTTTGATCTTTTCAGGATCTATCTCTATGATGTCATTATATGAATCTTAGAAATTTCCTTGAAGCTATGCCAAATGAACATTGTAAGGGATTCACTTAAGATAATTGAGAAGTTGCCAATTAAATACAATTCTTAAGTCATATAAGAAATCTTTCTTGTCTCTGCTTTTGATTACTTGGTCATCAATGTAATGTCCAACTTGTTCATGTATCAACTCAACAAGGATTTTGAGACCTGTTAGTAAGTGGTGCAGCATTTTTTAGACTAAATGGCATGAATTTATAATGAAACACTTTAATAGGCATCTTGAATATTGTATTTTTCTCCTCCTCCAAAGCCAATTTGATTTGGTCGTAACCTGAAGAACCATCCATAAATGAAAATATCACATGTGAGAGGCAATGTTGGCCATTAGCTTTGGTATGGGTAGTGGGAATTCACCTCCAGGACACACCTTATTTATGTCTCCAAAATCTATACATATGCGGATTTATCCTCCCCACCCACCCCCCCACCCCCCACTTTTTTAAGTGGCATGGCCTTGGCCAACCATGCAGGGTACTTTTCTTTTAGTATAAAGCTAGCTTCGATCATCTTTTGGACTTTGATGGTGGCTTGCTGTTTAATTTTTAATCTCATTCTTCTGAGAGCTTATTTAATTTTTGTAAATTTTGGTTATATTTCATGTTTATGAATTGCCACGTTACGAGACAATCTAAGCATCTTCTCAATACTCCAAGAAAAATAATTTTTATATTCCATTAGTAACTAAATAAGGTCATCAGCCTCCTTCTCATCCAAGAGATAACCGTTTTGGAAGAAAGCCAGTTTGGTTTATCCCAAGTTCTTAGATTTAATTCATTAATTGTTTACTTGATATCTTCTTTTAGTTCAAGTGGTGTATGTTCAACTGAAAGATCATATAATCCTTCTGAATTTTCCAAAAAAAATCCATCAGCATGGTGATTACTTTTTAAATAAAATACTTTGTGTTCTAGATGACCTGTAATGACCATACAATAATCCTTATCATCCAATGGCTCTATGGTAGCGAATCCAACATTGGCACTTGGCTTATCTCTCTTACACTTAGTATTGCAAAGGCTTGCAAAATTGTGTGTTTTTTCTTTTTATACTAGGTATGCAGAATCAAGCCTTGTTCAACCAACTTTGATACAAAACGTGAAAAAAAATCAAAGGAAATTTTCATTAATTTGGTGAAATCACAGTCTTTGAATTGAATGTCTGTCTCTGGGCTTGTAGATGAAGACCCGTGATAGAATTTTTGTTCTTGATATCCAACAAGCTAGGGTGCAACCATGACCATCAACCTAGCCAAAATTTTTTTAGGATAACAAGTAAATACATATTAATTAATATTTTTTGCTTGCTAAAGCTTCGGACTTGTCTTCTTCTGTAACCATTATTCCTTCTTCTATTTCATCTTTTTCTAGAGTTTTTTTTTTTCATGGAATAACATACCGCCATATAATGCTGACTTATCCTCTGCGTTGGATACAAAGTCAATGTACACTGGAGGTATTTCATTCTCCATATTTTATTTTGCTATGTAGACTATGTTTGTATTATCACAAATTTGTAAGTTTTAAAAATTATTCGATCGTCTTACTAAGACCCGCAGTTGATCTTCATTAGTTGAAGGCATGTTTTCTTTTTCTCCATAATTTTCTTTGATTTCCATTTATATTTCTATTGTAGCATTTTCTTTCCCCATTTTGATATTTTCCCCATGTATAGTTATTTCTTCCTTTTTATTTTCATTCTATTTTAAACTTGTGGTTACAGATATTTCTCTAAGAAAGTGATTTGATTCTTTGGTGCATAATAGGCTGCATGATCATAGATTCTAACCTCATGCACAAAGAATGGTTGTAGATCACCTTTGATGCAGTGTTTGATGCCATCATGATAGTATTTAAGGCATTGATGAAGAGATGATTGAGCTATTCTATGTTCATGAAGCTAAAGTCTTCCAATGACTGCATTGAAAGATGTTTCTAAGTGATGTGGAATTTTGCTTCAATTTAAAAGTCCCCAGTTTTAAGAAGATGTGCTATTGGACCAGGTGCTCTTTCACCATTTTTCATTAAATCCTCGTAGTAACATTTTTTTTTATGAAAGTTTGTGTGTTTCCACCTTAATTTATGCAAGCATTTTTAGATTCAATATATTGACAGATGCACCTGGATTAATAAAAACTCTAAATAACTTAAATCACCCAACTTTTATAGAGTTGTAAAGTGGTCGATCATTGTTTCCTATTCCTAGCAAAAGATTTTCATCAGTAAATGTTAGCTTAAGATCTTTGCTAGAATTGTTTACTTCCTCTTATGAGGCAAGAGGTATTAATTGGGTCATGTAATTATTGGGATCCTGTAGGGCTTTAACCAATGATTTTCTCTTTTCTCTGGATAGAATAATGGCATCATAAATGTTGAGTTTGGCTGTCAATTTTCTTAGATAAGACAATATATTATAACCAAATTTCAGTGTAATTTTCACACGTTCATCTTGGGTAGGATTATCTTGCGGTGGTGTCATGGGTTGATTATTTTCACTAACTATTGAGGTTTTATATTGAGGTACACTTCATGGTGGGGAGTACTCTATTGCTTTGAAGATTGACTTCCAAAATATCTTTTAATAAAATGTCGGTAGAATACTATGTAATCTTGTGTATTTCTTCTTGGGTTCCTTTAGATTCTAATGGTTTTAATTTGATTCTAATAGGTATAACCTTATAGGTGCATCACTATGAGAATATGACTTGTCACTTTCATAAATATTTTTTGCAGATTCTGCTATAACTTAAGAGTTGTCATCATTGGGATTATTAAGATTATTAGGATTTCACTGCTATTAAAATTATTACTTGAGTCATTCAATATAGATTCATGAAAATAAATAAGATATAACCACAAATACCACTCATTTAATTATTGTTCCTAGGGGGTAAAAAATCAAAATTAGATAGATTTAAAGGTGTAAGGGTCATAGGTACCTTGCCTGAAATGATTATCCTAGGAAGAAAACTCTCTACAGTGCTATTATTTCTATACATGATTTCTCTCCTTCAACTCTCTCTTTAGGTGATGCAGGCTTTGGTTTAGGTTTCACTTCTTTAATTTATTAAGGAACCAAAAAAACATTAGATTTAATTAATGCTTGAGCTCCTTTATGGGTTATTTCTGAATGGATCTTAACTTTCTTGATGTTCTTCTTATAAGTCTTGGATACAACAAGATTCCAACCCTCTTCCACTTTATTTGGATCATCAAATTCTATTCTTTCACCAAAGATAACATTGACGGAGCCTTACGTTGGTTCCTTCAAATATTCTTTGGGAATGAGGATCATACCATCATTGTGGTTTTTTTTTCTAACCAATCTCTTAAAGAAAAGCATACTTCAAATGAATCTTTAAGAAGTCTATGACACGGGCAGTAGTTGGGCTCCTTATTTTTTCATGCTTCATCCAGTTTGTGTGGTTTAGGTAGTTTAAAGTATGGATTTCTAATAGGATTTTGAAATCTTCTTCACAACACTATCTTTGAAAGGATATACCCAATTTCTTTTGTGTTCAAATGTGATCCTAAACATTCTTCTTCCCTCTGGTTTCTTTTGCTGCTGATGTTGTGAAGGCCGTCACTGTTATTGCTTAGAATTTTCAGGTTGTATTTGCATGGGTTGCTTTCCCTGGCCAATGCCAGCCACATTCCTAGATCTTTTAATGTAAGTTTTTTGGGGTTCTTGTTTAGTATATTAACTCAATAACAACAACTGTTTTGTCTGTTTCGTAGGCTGACTACCTTACTAGTTAATTTTCAAATTTTTTAAAAGTGAACTAATACACAAAAATAATATGTTATTTTAAGTATAAATTTTATGCTTATTTTTGGCAATATTATACTTCAAATAAGGGTATTTTCATGTTTTTATTGCAAGAGTATCAAATTTAGGCATTTGGAGCAAGAGTAGCCAAAAGAACAAAATTTGGAGCCAAAATAATGAATTTTAGGAATTCTGGCACCAGATTGGTGCCAGATGCACCATTTTATAGAGAGCTGGCACCAGATGCACCAGAACTCTCACTAGATGCGCTAAAACCCAGAATAATGCTGACTTAAACAAGCTGGCGCCAGATGCGCCAGAGATGACTTTTTGAGGATTACGGAAGTTCAGGACAAATTTTGTGCAAATTTTAAAAGGAACCTTAATCTAAACACCCTTTAGAGTGATTCAATGCATCTAAATACTTTGGAAGGTTTTTTTATGAAGGGATATGTCTTATGTATCAATGGACATTTCTTTTGAATTCAAAAGCGTTGACTTTTGGATAAAATTTTGGAGGAAATTTTGAATTCTTTTTGGAGGGAGGCAGCCTTAAATAAAAAAGAGGGAAGTCTAGGAAAAGAAAAGGTAGAAGTGGTGTGTAAAGGGGCTAAAAAAGAGAAAGGGAGAGAGAGAGAGAAAGTCAAGGAATTGAAGATTTTCTTTAAGGATTATAAGAGGGGAGGGAATGTGAGAGATTTTCTCTTCATTATACCTCTAAGAGGGAATTGAGAGTGCTTGCAAGGAAAGAAAGCCATAAAGAGAACTTCTATGGATTTGTTTGGAAATGATTGTGAGATAAGCTGTGTTACATTCCACTACGAACTTACTCCGATTCAGACTAAGCTGGCAACTCTAAAGACAAATGCTCGACCAGTGGAGGAGTCGGCTTTATACTCAGATGTTTATAAATGAAGGCAATTCATATCTATCTGGAGTTTACGTGATAAGCTTCTCGTAATAGCTATACGTAAGCATTGTTCAAGTTGAAGTTTTAAACTTATTTAGTTTTCGATCTGGCCAATTGAAATGTTAAGACTTGTTGAGAGGCATTGAGAAATATATGAGATATGATTTCTACAATATAGGGAGAATCACATTTGATTTAATGGGAGAGTATTTCATCTATGAGATTGGATGCAAATAACTAAAGGAAATATACTTTGTTAAATAGGAATAAATAGGGAAATATACTTTATTGGATGCAAAATTAGAGATTTTAAGGTGACAGATTAAAATCTGCAATTTGGTCTTGTTGATTGGAAATTGATGCAAGATTGTTAGCCCTCAGGTGATGTCATAGTGGGAGCTATAGAGGGGTGGGGACTTAGGTGGTGCCAGCCGGTATCCTCCCAGTCTAACCATGGAATTAGAAACCAAACTCTGGATTAGTCAATGCTCTTTTTGCACTTGGAAGAGGGTAAGGAATATGATTGCTCCTATTTGACACAAAAAAAATTATATATTTAATTTTATATAAAATTTTAATTAATTTTAATTACTTCACTATCCATATACTCATTATAAAGGGGAAGGATACTTTATTAAATTTGAACTCCTCATCATAAAAACTTTATTTAATTTTTGTAATTTTACTTTTAAAAGTATAACAATTAGTTTAATTAACTTTGACTTTTTACTGCATCTTATTTAACATTCACTCTATTACTTTATATTCAAATTTAGCACTTCACTTTTGTAGTTTAAAATTGTAGTTTAGATTATAATCATAAGAATTTACTAATATGCATTTCCAACTTCCGTGTGGGATTGATATCTAGGATTCCATTATAGCCCTTTATTACTTGAGCGATACGTATACTTGTGTTATTTTTAAGGGATTTGACAGTTTAAAGATTTTTAGTTTAAAGATTTTTAAAAGATGTTAAAAGATGAAACTATTTTCATAAAAGTTATTTTTGTTGGGATTAATTTGCATATTTAATGTTGTATATGTCGTGTGTATTTTGTATTATTGAAAAATATTTACAAAATTAATACACTAAATCCACCTCGCATCAAGTTTTTGGCGCCGTTGTCGGGGAAGTAACGGAAAGTAATAGTAAGTTGTTTTATAATTTAAATTATCTTTATTTTAAAACCTTTAAAAAAGTGTTTGTAGTTTTGTTTGAATATTTTCATATTTTAGTGTGTTTGCTTATTTTAATTACTTATTGTGATTGTTTATGCGTAATGTAAGATCTGAAAATTTAGTGTCTTACGATTGTGAGTTAGAAAGAACTAATTTAAAAACAACAAAAAGAGATAGATCATATTAGCAAAATGGCTTGTAATTTGAATAATGCTGGAAATGAAAATGAACATCATCAGAAACCTTTAAGAGATTACGCTAATCCTATGTAGATGAAATGTATTTGAGTATACAAAACCCTGTTGTAGCTACCTATTCATTTGAGCTTAAACATGCTATTATCCAAATGGTACAAAACAATCACTTTGGGGGGAACACCAACTGAAGATCCTCATTTATACCTTGCTAGTTTTCTAGAATTGTGTGCTACTTTTAATTATGATGGAGTGTCGAATGATTCCGTCAGACTTAGAATTTTTTTCTTTTTCACTAATGGATAAAGCTAAGATGAGGTTAAATTCATTAACACTTGGATCTATTAGAACTTGGGGAGACTTATCATAAAAAAATTTATCTAAATATTTCCTACCTTTAAAAATGGATAAGCTTAGAAACGGTATTACATCTTTTTGTCAGTTTGAAGGAGGTCAGTTTGAAGGAGTCAGTTTGAAGGAGAATCAATTTATAAAGCCTAGGAAAGATTTAAAGATCTCTTTAGGAAGTGTCCACACCATGCTTTGCCAGACTGGTTAATAATTTAAACTTTTTATAATGGATTAGTTGGTTCACCTAGATCAATAATTGATGTTGCTGCGGGTGGATCATTAATGTTAAAACCATTCGATGATGCATATTCTTTAATTGAAGGGATGGCTACTAATAATTTTCAATGGCCCTCTAAAAGTGTAAATATCAAAAGAGTAGCTAGTATTCATAATTCTGATGTAATATCTATGTTAGATGCCCAAATAGCTACTATATCAAACAAGATAGATCAATATGTAATGAATTATTCTTAGACATCACACGTGCTTTAGGAAAACTCATTGGGGCAAATGATAGAATCTCAATCTTCTTATGAGACCTTAAATGTAGGAAATAATCAATCTAATAATCCTTATGCCAATTATTACAATCCTGGTTGGAAGAACCATCCAAATTTTATATGGAGTAACAATAACTTTAATGCTGCAAATTCGCAATAGGGAAACAACACTGTGAACCCATTGGGAAACTTTAAAAATCAAGAAATCCAACTTATAAACCTTATTACCCTCCATGTTTTAATAGTTTGTAGAGTAAAGAGAAAAAAGTTGTCAATGGAAGAATTGATATTGCAAATGGGAAGTTAATTACAAAGCCAAGGAGCTGTAATTCAAAACATGAAAAATCAATTGTGATGTATTGCTACTACACTTAGCAATAGACATCCAAGAACATTGCCTAGTAATGTTAAAGCAAATCCTAAAGATCAGAACAAAGAGAAAATTATAATTATTTAATACACCTAAAATATATAGTATTTTTAGACACAATTTTATACCTATTTTTGAGATATTGCGCTTTAATGGAAGGTATTTTTGTGTTTTCTTACATATATAAGTAAAAATGGAAAAAATGCTTAAAGGAGTGAAAAAAGACCAAATTTGGAGCAAAAAGGTGAAAAATTGTGCAAAAGAGTCTTGGCGCCTAAGCGCTAGATCTGACGCTTAAGCTCCGGTAAAACAGAGAAGGTCGTGCCTAAGCGCATGAGGTTGTAAGAATGAGAATGTAGTTCATATGATTGAGTGCAAATAAATAGGAAAATATTCATTGAAGGGTGTAGAGTTAGAGGACTTTAAAGTGACAGGTTAAATCACTTAAATTGGTTTATTGTTTTAGGTTATGATACGAGAATGATAGCCCCCAGGTGGAGGGAATCGATGGAACTCTAGAGTGAGAGCCAGTATCTTCTCTGCCTAGCCAGTCTTCAGAACAATTCAAACTTTAAATTAACTAATGCTCTTTATAACATCTATAGTAAGGGTAAGGAATATTATTGCTCTTATTTGGCATAACATAATTTGCATACTTCCACAACAGAATTTCTATATTTATTACTGATTCATGATAAGAAGAAAGGTATTTTCATATTAAATACTTTTCTTCTACAAAAAACATTAGTTATCTTTATAAGTTTTTACTGTTTCGTTAAAATATCAAAAATACCAAAAGTATTTAAATTTTAAAATCTTGTAAAAATTATTTTTAGTTTAAGTAATTATCTTTTTAAAAATAGAAAAACTTTTCTAAAAAGTGCATATTGCATAATCTTCCCTTTGGGTTCGATATTCAAGCCTTAATAAAAAAGTCCTATATTACTTGATAACGATACGTATGCTTGCGTAGTATTCTAATATAAATATATATAAATTAAAAAGTTAAATTCTTATTTTTCTTTAGAATCAAGTTTTTGGTTTTGTTGCAAAATAATGAAATATAAGTGAAAAATATCATCAAAACTAGTTATACTGTGCATAAGCATTAAGTATCCAGGATCAAGTTTTTGGCGTCGTTGCCGAGGATCAAAAATTAAGTAAATTTCTATTTTTAAAAAGTCTTATTTAAACTTTAAATATTGTATCTCATATTGTATATTTTATTTTATTTTATGTTAGTGTATGCGTAGTTCAGGTTCTGAAGGACTAGTGCCACACGATTCTGAATTAAAAAGAACTATTAGAAAAATCAGAAAAACCAAAAAAATTAAAAATCTTGAAAAAAAAATTACAGAAATGACAAACCAAAATAATCAAAATGATGAAATTCATCAAGAGTTTAGACCTTTAAGACATTATGCTAACCCTACTGTAGATGAACTTCATTATAATATTCAAAAACTACTTTAGTGGCTAATTCATTTGAGCTTAAACCTGCTATTATCCAAATGGTATCAAATAATCAGTTTAGCGGATTACCAACTGAAGATCAAAATTTACATTTTACCAATTTTCTAGAATTGTGTGCTACATTTAAATACGATGGTGTTTCAGATGATGTCATAAGACTTAGGTTATTTCCTTTCTCACTAAGGGATAAAGCTAAGATGTGGCTGAATTCTTTAGCACTTGGATCTATCAGAACTTAGGATGATTTAGCACAAAAATTCCTTGCTAAATATTTTCCACCATAAAAAACTGCGAAGCTTAGAAATGATATTACATCTTTTAATCAGTTTGAAAGGGAATCTTTTTATGAAGCATGAGAATGATTTAAGGAACTCTTAAGAAAGTGTCCACACCATGCTATACCAGATTGGTCAATAATTTAAACCTTTTATAATGGATTAATTGGTTATCTTAGAATTATTATCGATGCGACTGTTGGTGGTTCATTGATGTCAAAACTATTTCATGACGCTTATGCTTTAATTGAAGAGATGACTACCAATAATTTTAATGGCCTTTTGAGAGGGTGAATTTAACGAAAGTAGCCAATATACATGAAACAGATGCATTTACAATGTTAGCAAATTAAGTTGCTGCAATTTCAAGGAAGTTAGACCAATTTTGAATGAATTTTTCTCAATCAATTTCCATGATTGAAGAGAATTCATTAAGCCAAATGGTAGATTCTCAAGCATCATTAGAGACTTTGAATGCCATAAATAATAAACAAAAGAACCCATATTCCAATTATTATAACCCAGGTTGGAAGAACCATCCCAACTTTAACTGGAATAACAATTCGGGTGGTAATAATCAGTTATGGGGGAACAACCAAGTAAATCATTTAGTAAACTGGAACAACCAAAGGAATAATAATTATAGATCTACTTATCCTCCAGGTTTCAATAGTAATACACAATTTAAGGATAAGAAGTTGCTTATGGAAGAAGTGGTGTTACAAATGGGTAATCAGTTACAAAGTTAAGGAGCTACAATTAGAAATATTGAGAATCAACTTAGGTAAATAGAAAGTTTATTAAGTAATAGATCCCAAGGAACACTTCCTAGTAATACTGAATTAAATCCAAAAGACCAGAATAAAGAACAAGTTAAAGCCGTACAACTTAGAAATGGAAGAGATTTGGAAGGTAGGATTCAAAAAGAAAATGAATTAGAGAGAGAAGAAATTGAAGAATCAAAAGAGGACGCTCCGAAATATTCTGAAAGACCTATTTCTCCAGCGGGTTCAGGAAAGATCAAGAGTTTCTGATTCATTGGGGGGAGGTAGACTACCTTGAAGGATTCATTGATTTGCAGAAAAGAAATACCTCGCAGCATAAATTAAACGATGATGTCTCCTATTCCATCGAATTTGCCGTATATTACGACGACGAAGACGTCGCGCAAAAGGTATCAATTACGACGACTTGAAGTTTGAAGATAATGAGACTGTTAGATAATGAGACTGTTACACTTAGCGAGGAGTGCAGTGCTATAATTCAGAAGAAACTTCCTGAAAAGCTTAAAGATCCTGGTAGCTTTACAATTCCATGTGCAATAGCAGATAAATTTTATAGGAAAGCTTTATGTGATTTAGGTGCAAGCATTAACCTTAT
>NW_018251540.1:7523-11485 GCF_001263595.1 Phalaenopsis equestris | reverse complement strand
AAAAGAAGGATACTAAACCGAGACTTATAAGATGGATTCTTCTTTTACAATAATTTGATTTTGAAATAGTAAATCATAAGGGAACTAAAAATCAAATTGCTGATCATTTTTCCAGGCTTGAATTAGAAAAACCACTCTATTTTGAAAAAGAAATTAATGAACATTTTCCAGATGAAAAATTGTTCACTGTCAATGAGTGGCATGTTCCGTGGTTTGCCGACATTGTGAACTATATTGTAAGTGATTTTAAACCCTATGGAATGACATACCAACAAATGTGGAAATTTAATTCTGATGCTAACACTTACTTTTGGGATGACCCATATTTATATAAACAAGGAAAGGATCTGATCATTCGAAGATGCATACCATTAGAAGAAACTTATGAAATTATCAAAAAATGTCATAATTCTGATTTAAGGGGACATTTTTGTGTTGATAAAACAACATAAAAAATTCTACAATCTGGATTTTATTGGCCTACAATTTTTAGAGATGTTAATGCTTATATCAAAACTTGTCATAGATGTTAAAGAGTAGGCAGTATTTCTAGAAGAAATGAGATGCCCCTCAATTATATGCTAGAAGTTGAAATATTTGATGTTTGGGGATTAGATTTCATGGGACCATTTATACCATCTTTCATAAATTTATATATTTTTTTAACAGTGGACTATGTATCCAAATGGATAGATGTTGTTGCTTTACCTCGATCTGATGCTTAAAGTGTTGCAAAACTTTTGAAAATGAACATATTTTGTAGATTTGGGATGCCGAGAGTTATCATTATTGATGGGGGAAGTCATTTCAGAAATGCCATTATGGATAATTTATTAAAGAAATATCATATAAATCATAGAATTGCTACTACTTATCATCCTCAGACAAGTGGTTTGACTGAGTTATCCAATTAGGAAATTAAAAGAATTATGAAAAAATCTATGAATCCAGCAAAAATGGATTGGTCAGTCAAACTTGACTATGCTTTGTGGGCTTATAGGATTGCATATAGAACTTCTATAGGAATGTCCCCATATAGACTAATATTTGGGAAAGCTTGTAACTTAAAACTTAAGTCCAGGTGGATGGGCCCATTTGTTGTGATAAACGTTTATCCTTATGGAGCTGTGGATATTAAAGATCCTAATTCTGAGAAAATTTTTAAAGTGAATGGACATAGACTGAAACCTTATTATATAGGGATCAACATAAATATAATGATGGAATGATGTTGGGTCAACTAGAATGAGCACTGTACATCGGGCTGATGACATAAAACCAAGCGCTTTGTGGGAGACAACCCATATTTATCAGTGTGTTTTTGCTTTGATTATTGTTTTGAGTCCGATTAAGAAATTTGGGGTAGTATTTTTGAGTTTATTATGTGTTAGTAATTATTTTAGACTTTATTTAGTAATCTAGACATGTTAGAATAAGAATTTAGATGTTAAATTGACTGGTGCAAAAATGTGCACTGGCGCTTAAGCGTCAAATCCGACGCTTAAGCGTGATAGTTTAATCACATGTGCAAATTTCAATTTCTAGAAGGTGTAACTGCAATTTAGTTAGAATAAACATGTCTTGGCAGTTTCTAGTCATACCTAGAAGTTATGAACGGGAATTAGGCCTAAAAATAGAAGGGGTTTATGAAGGAATTTCACCCCGAATTATTTTTAGCCCTAAAAGTCTAAGAAAGAGAGAGATTTAAAGAAAATATCTTCATGGGAGATGGATTTGAAGAAGAAAGAAGAAGTTCATTAGTCAAAGTGCACAGGAGATGTATAATAATTTCTTAGCCGTTAGTATTGAAGGAATATCAGAGAAGATCGACAAGATGGGGAATACTATATCTGTATTAGAGACTAAGGTGCTTGAATTACATGCTCATCTAGAACATATTGGGTGGCAACTTAAGATGCAATTCAACCATACCAGTTATATAGAGGAAGTGGATAAGGCGATGTTCCTTAAGCAAAAGTGGATTGAAGATGATAGTATTAGAGCTCGTCACCACCGTCCATTTTATCAACTATATATTCCTGGAGAGACTACTAAAAGACAAGAATTCGTTCCTTTTAATGAAGAGTGGCATTAAGTTAAGTGTTAGGAATTGTGTGTTTGGAGTCATGTTTTTAAGTGTGTTAGTGTTTATGTTTTGTGTTTAGTGTTTGTGTCACTTATGTGTTTAATTGTAAGTGCGTGTTAAGTGTTTTGTACTCAGGAAAATTTTCTCATCCAAAGAATATTTGGAGAGAGAACTAAGTGTTAAATGTGTTTACACTTGTTTGTCAATGAATATAAGTTTGTTTTTATGAAAATTTGTGTTATTTTTAGCCTCAAATTGAATTAATTATTACGAAGAATTTTGAGAGAGAAGGGAGTTATAGGAAGTAAAAATAGTCATTTAAGTGCTATGAGACCATTTAGGGGTGGTTTACTTAGGCTAATAGCACTTTTTTACTTAGAATTAAAAATTTTGAAAATTGTGCACTAGCGCCTAAGCGCCACATCTCTTGCTTAAGCACGAGCCAACCCAAGAGACAGGCGCCTAAGCGCCACTTACCTGTGCTTAAGCTCCTGTTCACAAAAATTGATTTGTGAACGATTAAAAGTGAATTTTAAGTCCAAAAATACCATTTTTAAAACTTCCTATCGTCTTCCCTAACTCAAGTTTGCAATTTTGAGGGCTAGGGCAAGTGGAATTTGAAGATTTCTTGGTGGAATCGAGTGAGATTTGCTAGATCCAAGTTCCTTAAGGTAAAAGCTTCACTTCTATGCAAAAATTTTGGATTTTCACCATATATTTTGAGCACATTTGGAAGATTTCAAAAATTTACTATTCATGGTGAGAAGTGAAGAAAAATCTATGAAAATTGCTTAGGAAGTTTAGTTAGTGCTTTTGGAAGTTGTGTTTTGTGATTTAAACTTGATTTTTAAAGTTATTTTTGGAATTTATCAAATTTGTAGAATGACACCAAGAATGAATAGGAGTAGAGGAAAGAGCCCATTTGATTCGAGCAAATTTGTCAGTTCAATAGCTCAAGATCGATATAGTGACGCTCTACAGTCACGAAAATTGATTCAAGAGCGATGTTTTAAGAGTCCAGGTGGAGAAGTAGAAGACTTGATAGTCCGCCGACAGTGGGAACAGTTTTGTTGTTTCTCTGCCATCGCAGTGGTTTCTGTTGTAAGGGAGTTTTATGCAAATCTCCCGGAGGCTGAGGACGATTGAGTTATGGTTAGAGGGAAGTTGGTACCTTTTACTCCAAAGGTAATCAACTTGTTTTACCATTTACCACGAGAGACTTTATGTTTTTATGCAAATTATAGTCTTACAGAAGCGGAGTTAGATGAGATTATTTCATATTTGACTATTGGGAGAGGACTTTGGAAGATTACCAATGAGAGGAGAGTAAATTTCCAAACTTCAAAGTAATGTGCACCTTCAAAGTCCTGACACTATTTTATTTCTGCTCGTCTTCTTCCAACCAATCATCTCAGTGAAGTGACGAGAGAGAGAGAGAGAGCAATTTTGAATTATTGTATTCAGGAGGGAAAGCCCATCAACATAGGTGCTTTGATCTATCACACTATCATTAGTTCAGCTACTACTGCTACTACTGTAGGTATGGGATTTGCTTCCTTGATATTTTCATTATGCGAGCAGGCTAGAGTGAAGTATGATAGTTAGGAAGAAGTTCTGTTACCTTTAAAGCCCATTACAAAGGTGAATGTGAAGACTTATTATGAGCATTCAATTTTTGGCTGGAGAGGAGGATTTTCCTGGAGCTTTGGATATGAGACGTCTGCTGCATCTTTATCACGACCATCTACTTCTTGTGCTTCTACATCTAGAGGGGATACCAAGACTCAGGATATGTTATTGCAGATGATGATGGACAATATCAATTTTTCCATTGATAAGGTACAAAATTTAGAGCGTTTTGCAGATCATACTAATA
>NW_018251540.1:0-7380 GCF_001263595.1 Phalaenopsis equestris | reverse complement strand
CTGAGGATGAAGAGTAGAGCTGAGAGATTCATTTTATGATTGTAATATGATGTGAACTATGTGGTATGATCTTGCTACATTTGCATCTGTGTGTTATTTTGGACTATGTTGTGTTTTGGATGTTTATGTTTTATTATTTTGACGTTTGTGGTAGTTAATATTTTATTTTTAAATTTTAGGGTAGTAATTGTTGTTTTGTGTTTAGTACTATGATTTAGTTAGTTTAGAACTTAACTTAATTTCATATCTGTTATAAAGTAGAAAATCTTGCTAGCTTAGATCTTAAACTTGAAATTCAGCCCTGTATTTTTCTTACTGCCCTGTATTTTTCTTTTATCATGTTAGTGTATTTTTTGCTTTTATACCCATTTCAAACTGCTATCCTTTATTTTTTCTTTTATCATGTTTGCAAGTTTATCTTTATATTAAGATTGTAATGTCAGTAGTGTGTATGTTTGCTTTTATTTTTATACCCATTGTTTAGAAGTCTATTGAATCTCTACATGTTAAATTAAAATAAAAATATAGATAATTTGATCAAAATTAATTCCTACTTTTATATATCTAATGCTAAACTGTTTAATCTGTTAAAAATTTATGTTTGGGGGAATAAAAAATATGTTCAAAATTGGAAATTTATTTGTTCTCAAATGCACTACAAGTGAATTTGAATTTTAAAAAGAAAAATTGACTATGTATATGAAGTTATATTAGGGAAGTAAAATTTGATTTTAGAAATGAGTATGACAATTTAGTTAAAATCTTAAGTAATGAAGAAAAACTTTAAGTTACAAATTTTTAGTATAGAAAATGATTAATATAAGTGACTATCTTTAGTAGGAAAAATTGTATTTTTGAGAAATTTAGATAATTTAAACTTTTATTTTTAATATATAAATTTCTTTTATTAAAATGATTTTCAAAACTATTATTATATCTATAAGTAAAAGTTTTATATCAAGATATATCCAGATATAGTAATCCTTGCTTGAAAAAAAAAAGAAAATAAAAAGAAGAAGAAAAAGAAGAAGAAAAAGAAAAAGAAAAGAAAAGAAATGTAAGGGAGGAGAAGCTTGATGATTAGTGCCTAATCAAAAATTGGATCTACATTTGATCTTTTTAAAGTATAAGACTTGATAAAATCTTAAGCTTATAAATATAATACAGTAAGTAAAATTATTTTTAATAAAAATATTTACGTAGAGAAAATAAAAGAACTAAAATCTAAATTTAGAGAACTTACAATATTTCTGAAGTAGATAGGAACTCATAATTTCATAGTTATTAACATTAAAAATTTTCAAACTTTAAGTTGGTCTCATTTATTAATTATTTTTTCTAAGTTGGACTATTATATTTCTAAATCTAAATTTTAGTAACTCCTAAAGAAACTCATATACATATCATACATATTTGGTTTTTAAAGATTAAAGTGTCACTTGAGGTCAAGTAACATTTTAAGTTTGGGGGATTTTGATACACCTAAAATATATAGTGTTTTTAGACACATTTTTATACCTATTTTTGAGATATTGCACTTTAATGGAAGGTATTTTTTTATTTTCTTGCAGATACAAGTAAAAATGGGAAAAAAATGCTTAAAGGAGTGAAAAAGATCAAATTTGGAGCAAAAAGGTGAAAAATTGTGTAAAAGAGTTTTGACGCCTAATCGGCCACGCCTAAGCGCGTGGTAGTTACTAGATGAGTAAATTCAGTTTTAACGCATTTCGAAGAGGTTTTTGAGGCACTTATTAGCTTAATAGGTGGTTGTAACCACCGTGGACAAAAATTATCATGAAAGGATGTGTCTCTTAGGAAAATACATCGAATCAAGACACATTTTGAAGATATCCCAAGGCACCTTTTGGAAAACTATAAAAGAAATAAGAGAGGGCTTAGAAAAGAGTCCTGAAAATATTGGTATGTTTTTAAAGTTCTTTTTTGGGGAGTTAGTTCAGAGAGATTTTTAGGAACAACTTTTTATTTACTTTATCTTTTTGTTATTGCATTTTAAGTGATTGTAAAAGAGAAGAGATTCAAAGGAACTTCAAGAGTTTAGTGGAGGACTTGAGATAAGTTTTTATCTTTTTGTTTTAGACTACTTTTGGTTTTAATCGAGACTTGTTGTTGGTTTGACAATAATTTCTTCTTCTAAACTAAAGTGTGGTTTTGTTTTCTCCATGGATTCTGAGTAGTTTTCTTTATCTTTCTTCTTAAAATGATAAGTAATTAAGTTTGGAATGGACGTTGTGGAGAGTACTGATCTTTAATGTTGGAAGAAGTTGTGATGATTTAAATCTATGCACTTCATTTACTTCTTGATTTGGCCAATCCATATGTTAAAATTTGTTGTGAGAACGCGTAAGAATCGGGTTGGTATTGTCTTAGTCAACAATTGGAAAGAGCCACATGAGGTTGTATGAATGAGAATGTAGTTCATATGATTGAGTGCAAATAAATAGGAAAATATTCATTGAAGGGCGTAGAGTTAGAGGACTTTAAAGTGACAGGTTAAATCCCACAAATTGGTTTATTGTTTTACGTTCTGATACGAGATGTTAGCTCCCAGGTGGAGGGAATTGAGGGAACTCTAAAGTGGGAGATAGTATCTTCCCTGCCTAGCCGGTCTTCAGAATAACCTTCAGAATAACTCAAACTTTAAATTAGCCAATGTTATTTATTGCATCTTTAGTAAGGGTAAAGAATATTATTGCTCCTATTTGACATAACACAATTTGCATACTTCCACATCAGAATTCAATAAAGTTATTTTCATATTAAGTACTTTTCTTCTACAAACACTTTAGTTATCTTTTCAAGTTGTTACTATTTCGTTAAAATATCAAAAATACCAAAAATATTTAAAGTTTAAATTCCTGCAAAAATTGTTTTTAGTTTAAGTAATTATCTTTTTAAAAATACAAAAACTTTCTAAAAAGTGCATATTGCATAATCTTCCCTGTGGGTTCGATATTCAGGTCTTAATCAAAAAGTCTTATATTACTTGATAACGATACGTATACTTGCGTAGTATCCCAATATAAATATATATCAATTAAAAAGTTAAATTCTTATTTTTGTTCAAGATCAAGTTTTTGTTTTTATTACAAAATAAGGAAATATAAGTGAAAAATATCATCAGAACTATTGCTATACTGTGCATAAGCATTAAGTATCCAGGGATCACTATTCAATTGAGAAGTGGAAAAGAATTGGAAAATAAAGTTGAAAAAGAAGTGGAAGTTGAAGTTGGAAAAGATGAGGTGGAAAATGAAAAATCTGGTGAAGATTCTCTTTCTGAGTCAGAATGTCCTATTAAACAAATAAAAGTCACTATAAAAAGACCACCACCTCCATTTCCTTAAAGACTAAAGCAAAAAAATAGAGATAACCAATTTTCAAAATTTTTGGAGATATTGAGGAAATTAACGATAAACATTCCATTTGTTTAAGCATTTGAACAAATTTCAAGCTATGTGAAGTTCATGAAGGATATAATTAATAAAAAAGGAAGTTTGTAGATAATGAGACTATTGCAATTAGTGAAAAGTGTTGCGCTAAAACTCAGAAGAAGCTTCCTAAAAAACTTAAAGATTTTGGAAGTTTTACTATTCCTTATGCTATTGACGAAAGATTTTTGGAAAAGATTTCTGTGATTTAGGAGCCAGTATTAATCTTATGCCTTTATCAATGACAAGGAGAAGGATGTTTTCTTATATATTGAATATCAAATTAAAAACCCCATTAGCATAATTAGTTATTTAAGAGTTATTAAGAAAATTACATATTTATTTCAATTGCCTATTAGTGACAGATAAGCGAATTGAATTTTGTTGTTGCGATTAAGGTATTGCTTTTCTAAGATCTTAGTTTGTAGCTTCTAATCTTACTCCCCGTGGGATCGATATCTAGGACTCCATTAGAGCGCTATATATCGAAGGCACTCAGGGAAGGTAACATCAGGCTTACCTTTGTAGTGTCGGGCCTGAGCTTCATAATAAGCTATCTCAAAATTTGAATGCCTTTGAAGGTACTCACTATCGTAATCATGTCGACGTTCTAAACCTCCAATCCTTTCATTTATTAATTCTATGCTCTTCCGCTGCAAGGTCAACTCATTCATCAATTCAGTCAGAGTAAGGAAACTAGAAGGTGGAAGGTCATAACTTGTAGAGGGAACATCTCCACTAGTAGAAGGTTCTTGACTCCTACTTCCAGTTCTCCATTTCTCATGAGATTCATAAGTTTTCAAATTATCTTTACTAATGGGTTTCATAGGGTGAACCCATTCTTCATCTCCTTCAGCTTCCACTCCAGAAAGTCAGCAAAGTGCATAAATAAGGCGAGGATGTCCTAGACCTCCACTTGTTTCACTCATTGACGTAGTTAATATATTCTTAAAAATAATTCTTCCCACATTTATATTTCTATTATTATCAATACAGAAACTCAGAATAGCTCTATCTCTTGTTACCTCACTATGGTGATAAGTTAGTAACAGAGAAGAAATAAAATAGTGCCACGCCTTAGAGGTGGCATTCAACATGGAAGTAGAAAAATTTACCCGTTCTCGTTGTTTAATCTTTCACGTTCCTTTCCCATCAGTGAGAAAGTTGATCACATCATTCACGAGGCCTTCCATCATACTGAAGGTTTCATAATGACAGCTATAAGAGTCCGGGTCTTCGTAAAAGGAGTCAATGCGGGCGACACTAAATTCAACAGAAAATCCACGCACTTGAACGATTCCGTCTTCAGAATAGAATACGTTGGCATAGAATTCTTTCACAATATTTGCAGCGGCCTTATTGGTGGCGTAACAGAAGTTTTCCCACCTCCGCTCGGTAATAACTCATTCAATTTCTCCTCCCGAACTTTCAAAAACTCGATCTTGTATACACTTCTTTCCTTCAAATACAGAAATAAATCTTGATTGAGTCTTGGCATTGACGAAGCGAGACTCATCGAACTCAAGTCATCTCTTTTGACGTGGAGCCATTTCAATCTAACACAATCATAGAAAAATTCCAAAATATATTTCAAATATTCAAATAATGGCTTCCAAAAGTAATTCTAAGAGTTCAACACTAAAATCCATGAATTTCTTCCCAATATTTTCTTCACATTCTCAAATTTTCAGATCTCCTCAATGTGGAAGAAATTCATGGTGAAAATCAAATATTTTTAGTTTAGAGTGAAGCTCTTACCTAAAGATGATCAAATCCGGTGTCAAAAAGCCTTGAAATCGCCCCAAATCCAAGATCTCTCAAGCCTTAGATTGAAAATTACATTTTTAGGAGGAAGGGGATGATGAATAGTGGCGGTTGACTGGTCAGAATCGCGGTTAAAGGTGTTTTTTTGCGAGCACGCCGTCGGTGGGGTGTTCGACGCCATCAGCGTGCTCTATTGAAATTATATCCTATGTCTCGGGAAAAGTCCACTGTCGGCGGCGTCGAGGGCACCATTGACGGGCTCTATTGATTTGGTTCAATTTCCATATTTTTGCAATTTTGATCAATTTTAAGCCTCAACGACATCCATTCAACCATTATAAACATAATTTTAAGTGATTAAATGATGTACTTATCACAAATAAACTTTCACAACACAAAATATCACATTTATATATAAATTCCAAGAGTTACAATATACGTTACATAACTCACCTAAGTTTGGTATTTTCTCAACCTCAATACATTAATTCAGCGTCATAATCCAAGCCACAACACTCAAAATGCTGAAAACAAAACATCCTATGCTTAGTCTCAATTATACAAAGATCTAAAAGCATAATTATAAAGCAAAGCAAATGAAAAGTTTAAATCAAATTACATACATAGACAGACAGGTAGTAATATAAATCTACTATTCATCAGATTCAGTACTAGATTCTAGTTTGAGATCACCCATTGATTGCACATGAATGAAGAGGTTGTAGAAGGGCCGGTATGGAAACTCTTTAGTAGAATCCTCTTCTATTAATTTCATCCTCCTCCTCATCAAGGTGTTGATATGACTTGAATAACAAGCCATTAAAGATATGTATGCTAGAGCTGTTTCTTTTCATCCTCCAGTCTAAATGATCAAAGAAATCAGTGATATTATTAATATTTTGTACCTCCTTCTGTACCTCCTTCTGCAATTTCTTGATTCTATGCAGGATCACCAGAGTCTTGTTAGGAATTAAGGGTTGAATTGGCAGTGAATTCTGAGATGCTTGATCTAGTATAATAGTCATGTCATTTTCGTCTTCAAAAGCTGGAAATTTCTCAGTTGGGACTAAAGGCTTCCAAGGTAGAAGTACCTTTTTCCAATTTTCGTAGGACACTTGGAACTGACTGCAAAGTGAGAAAATTGTGGAAGGGTGTCCAAGCCTATAAGTTGATCCATGAACGATCAGGCCCAAAATCAACTTCACAATTATTGATCCAATATCGATCGACAGCCCCCATTGGATGCAGTAATTCAGAATAGCACTTTCTTTAAAAAATTTACCAATCTTCATTGTCGGTAGCAGTTTTGCAGAAATAAAGAAGTGTATTGTTTCGAAACGGGATTTAGGAGTGTGGCAGAAAAACTAATATACCCATTTTCTCTCATTTCCCAGTCTTCAGTTTTGTCTGTTAAATATTGGTAAATCTCATTCATGGTAAATCATTGGTAAATCTCATTCATTTGGTTTCTTGTTGGGACGAAGTTGGAATAATGGCACACAGGAACATTCTAGATCATGTATAATTCATTTATCTGTGCAGGAATGAAAGTGATCCATCTACCTCGCACATAAACGACTCCCTGGTTGATTCCATGCAAATTTGCATAAAATTCCTTTCCCACAGGAACAACCACAACAGCGGTAGTATAGCACAACACTTCCCATCTTTGTCGCACTATCATCTCTTCAATTGCCGTCAAGGGATTATTCAATCCGTGATTTATAAATCCTCATTCTTTGATCAATCTTTTCTTCATCAGTACCTTGTTGAAGATTCGTTGTGCTTCCGCACTAATAAACTTTCGCCTATTGAACACTCGCATTCTGGGATTATCAGGGGAATTGGACACCGTAGGAATGAAATTGGTGGAGTTTCACTTTGTTTTTGGGGGAAAAATGACTTTAGGAATCAAATTTGGGAGTTTAAAAGGGTAACTTCCGCCCAAAAACTGCCAAAAATCGCCATTTAAACTCCAGAAACCGCCAAACCCTTATTACCCCCCAGAACCCGCCATCTCGCCGGTCTCGCCATCGGCGGGGTCAAGGGCGCCGTCGGTGAGCCTCTGTATTTATTTTGCATGGACTCTCTAGAAAAATTTGCTGTCGGCGGTGTCGATGGCGCCATCGGTTCCCAAGGAAAAAATTGCATAGTTTCGCTCTAGTCC